>NW_022060090.1:177641-250043 GCF_007399415.2 Gopherus evgoodei
TTCGATGGCCGATAGGAAAATTTACCAACTCAGTGTTTGGATATAACTGCCGCAAGGCCAGCGGCGGGGGGCCCGGCCCCCCGCCAATGGCCGCAAGTTTGACCTTGGATTGGTAACGCTGCCACCACTCAAGTGCAGAACCCCTGTGAGAGCCCAGAAGTGGTGGCAGCGTTACCAATCCAAGGTCAAACTGCCAGAGTGGGGAATCAGCCTTGACATGGTTGCAGAGGAGTCGGATCATTTTGAACCAGAAGCACAGATCTCAGGATTTTAAAAGGACACATTTTTCCATTTGGGAGCCTGCAAAGCCAGGGAGTCTTTTTTTTCTTTTCCTTGTCCTTTCTTTTCCTCCTGATGGGGAACAGGTATGAAGAGGGTTCAGCCTGCAAAGCCAGGGAGTCCAACAAGCTTTTTTTTTTTTTTTTTTAGACTTTTTTCAGAAGAATTCGGTATTGTTCCTGGTTAGTAACTGACTGATGTAGTCCGCCAAAAAGGGGCCTGAATTTCAGAGATTGAGGGAGGGGAGAACATTGATAATCCTAATTTGAATGGCCTATTCCTAGTCTCATAATTGACATGAAATTTTGTTTGTGGTGTACATCCAAGAATGAAGTTAGTCTGGGAGCACATACAGGTAATGAGATGGGGTGGGAGGGATCACAAACCTGAGAAAAGTTCATTTGAGCACAGGCTTAATATTGAGGAGCAGTGCTTGTAAGTGTATTGTGGGTAGGTTCTGGATACATACCCTCTTCCTCCCACCAAAATCAAATCAAGTTTGTATGTGAGTGCACACATACCAGATTGATGGGGTCTGGGCATGCTAATTACAAACTACTGTAATTGGTGTGTGTTAAGGGGTGCCTGCAATCTGGGTTACTAGGGAGGAGGGCACCAATCTGGCCTCTTCCAACATGACCATCTCCTACATTACACATCCACAACAAGAAGTTTTCTGGGGGAAATGTAACCTGATGAAAGAGAGAAGAAGAAAAGGGGGCCATGTTCAGGTGTGGTGCGTGGTCTGTTAGAATGGAAAGTCTAATGATCATTCAGTAATTGTTGTTTTTAATATGGAAGTACTGCAAACTGGGACACTGATTCATCAATGTATTTATATATGTTCCCAACTGGAAGCACTAACGTCAGTGCACTGGGTCATAGACTTTGTTAGTCACATGCATATGTACTCTGTGGAACTGGGGCTTTAAGGCTGGACAATTACAGGTTTTTTTCTGTTCTCGTTCTTCATTTATTTACTATTTGGTTAAACAGGTATTTAATACAAACCACTACCAGTATAGGTTGCCATTTTGTATAAAATAATACTTTATTTATAAATAAATATCTTTGTAAAATACATAAATAAGAGCAATAAATAAAAAATTGACTTCCATAAATATCCTGTCACACATAAATAGTAGCAACATCTTTTAAAATTCCACTGCATCTCATTTCACATGATGTATAAAATATCAATAGATTTCAGATCGTATTTCTAAAAATTTTGGTTTCCAAACTTCTTTGTGAGTTTGTCTTATAATTGAAAATTTTCTAATTCTACTTGGATTCTCTTGCCAGCACTGAGGCTGAACTGCTTCTCTGTTAGGAAATAATTGCTATCTCTTCATTTTCATGCTCCTAAGCTCTAGGTTATAGAATATCAGGGTTGGAAGGAACCTCAGGAGGTCATCTAGTCCAACCCCCTACTCAAAGCTGGACCAATCCCTAGACAGATTTTTGCCCCAGATCCCTAAAGGGCCCCCCTCAAGGATTGAGCTCACAATGCCAGGTTTAACAGGCCAATGTTCAAACCACTAAACTATCCTTCCCCCGCCCCCTGGGGCCTTTCTTCCTGGTCAGAGAATCCCATTTCCTATCATTGCAATCAAACATGTCTCCAGATGCCCAACTTGCTGATGAGTCTAGGTTGGAATCTCTGAATGAAAGTCCCACCTCAAGTAGCTTAGGAGAGATTTATTTATTTATTTTGCAAAAGCAGCAGGAAATGCTTTGGAAGATTTTCTGGATTGTCACCTGGGCACTTTCCTTCAGGGACACTCAGGTCTTGAGAACCTCTTGGGACCACCCAAAATCTCTCTCTTCATTCTAACATTATAGCATTTTTCTTTTGGAAGTTGTTCTTCTTCACATTTGTTCTGCTGTTATACTGTGGTTATACTGCATGTTAGGGTTCAGAGATGAGATTTGATCAGAGAAGAGTTGAAGCACATACATATACAGCAAACATATGTCAGCAATGTTAAAGGACCAATCCTTTCTTTTAAAATTCTTAATTGTTTTGTAACTTTTTTGATATCCTTCATTCATAACGGTTTTCAAGTACATAAAAGGTTACTGCAAGGAGGTAGGAGGGAGAAAAATTGTTCTCCTTAACCTCTGAGGATAGGACAAGAAGCAATGGACTTCCAGAAGTCCCTCTTACTGAACCCGGGTCACGGCAGCAGCAAAAGGGGCTCCCAGAGTGTGTGAGGAACCGGAGAAGGAGGGAGGGAGGCAGAGTCTCCTGGAGCCGAGCCCGGGCTGCAGCAGTGGCGAAAAGGGCTCCCAGAGTCAGGGCTGCCCGAGGGAGAGCAAGTGGGGCAATTTTCCCCGGGTGCCACCGGGGCCCCCACAAGTATGTTGGAGGCACCTCCTCCTGTCTCCATGTCCCCGCCCCCATCTCCCGGTGTCTCAGCTGGCAAGGGGGTGGGGATGAAAGCTGCAGCTAAGCAGCAGGAACTCAGGCCCTGCTGGAACACTATGCCACTGCAGCGCTGTCCGGGAGAGGGGGTAAGCGGAATGGTAAGGGGCCGGGGCCAGAGACGGGCAACCCCTGACCCCAACCCCTCTGAGCTGGGCACCCCCAACCCCATCCTCCCCATGGCCCTGACCCCCAGCTCCGAGCCCAGTCCCTCTGAGCCGGACACCTCCTGTCATAAACAGATAAGTAAGAGTTAATAGAACAGAAGTACTTCATCTCTCTTTTGCCTGTAAAGGGTTAACAAGATCAGTGAGCCAGGCTGTCACCTGACCAGAGGACCAATCAGGGGACAGGATACTTTCAAATCTTGAGGGAGGGAAGTTTTTGTGTGTGCTGTTAGTTTTTGGTTGTTGTTCACTCTGGGGGCTCAGAGGGACCAGATGTGCAACCAGGTTTCTCTCCAATCTCCCTGATACAGGTTCTTATAGATTCAAAATAGTAAGTACTAGGTGATAAGGCTAGTTAGGCTTATGCTTGTTTTCTTTATTTGCAAATGTGTATTTGGCTGGAAGGAGTTCAAATTTGCATTTTGCTGAAAGGATTTTAATTTGTACTTGTATACTTAGGCTGGGAGGGTATTCCCAGTGTCCATAGCTGAAAGACCCTGTACCTATTCCATTTTAAATTTACAAAGATAATTTTTACTTTTTTTTCTTTCTTTAATTAAAAGCTTTTCTTGTTTAAGAACCTGATTGTTGTTTTTTATTCTGGTGAGACCCCAGGGGACTGGGTCTGGATCCACCAGGGAACTGGTGGGGAGAAAGGAGGGAAGGGGGAGAGAGAGGTTAATTTTCTCTCTGTGTTAGGATTACTTTCTCTCTCAGGGAGAGTCTGGGAGGGGGAGAGAGAAGGAGGGGGAAAGGTGCATTTTCCTCTCTGCTTAAGATTCAAGGAGTTTGAATCACAGTGATCTTCCAGGGTAACCCAGGGAGGGGAAGCCTGGGAGAGGCAATGGTGAGGGAAAGGGTTTACTTTCCTTGTGGTAAGATCCAGAGGGACTGGGTCTTGGGGATTCCCGGGCAAGGTTTTGGGGGGACCAGAGTGTACCAGGCACTGGAATTCCTGGTTGGTGGCAGCGCTACAAGTACTAAGCTGGTAATTGAGCTTAGAGGAATTCATGCTGGTACCCCATCTTTTGGACGCTAAGGTTCAGAGTGGGGAATTATACCATGACACCCCCCGACCCCATCTCCCCACAGCCCTGAGCCCGGCCCCTGTGAGCCAGGCACTCCCCAACCCAGAGCCCAGCTCCCCACCCAGCCCTGGGCAACAGCAGCACCACCCCCAGGCAGCGACAGCCCATTGGCATCAACAATCACCATCACCCAGCAACAGCCCATCATGTAATGGCAAATGTTTACATACCATTAAAGCATTTTATGTTTTTAAATAATGCATTTAGTGTATTTTCAAATTATTACAAATTAATTTTTGAATGTATTTCACTAGTTATTTTTTACACTTCCAAATACATGTTACTATAGTATTGCAACATATTTTTTTTATGGAAGGGGCCCCTGAAATTGCTTTGCCCCGGGTCCCCTGAATCCTCTGGGCGGCCCTGTAATTGTCAGTCTGGGAGTTTATCCAATAGGCAACTTTCCACTAAGGCAGCTATTAAAAATCAACAGCAATAGACTTTTCTAACTAGATTATTGATCAAAACATCCTGAGCCATCCCTGTTTGTGAGATACAAACTAATTTTTTTTCTAGTTACTTTGTTTACTGAAGGCATTTGAAATAAACAATTAGATTTCCCTCTTTAAAACATTCACATCAGCCTTTTAAAGTGGTCAAGGAAAGTTTCCTGAAATTAGGAAGCTACTCAGTCCACTGTTGCCAAATTAAAATGGGATAACTAATGAGTATATAACAACTTACCCAGATCTCCCACAATCACTTCTTGTACCTTTAAAAAAAAATCTGTTGTTCTTTCAAACAAAACCAACCCCCACTCACAACATATTCAGCTGCCACAGTGATGCACATTGTATAAATATGTACACAAAGGTGGAGATAGTTACACATACTGGACATTAAGATTATTTTTCTACTGTGCAGAGGTTCCTTAGTTTCTCTCTCTTGGTAGGTTGATAGACCTGGACTGGGTGCTTGAATTTCATACCTACTTTTCTCGTTTTCCCAAATTCACATTACTCCTGGGGGAATTCTGCACACAATAGTTTAAAATTCTGTATATTTTATTTGTCAAAAATAACATAATATAGTCACACCAGTTTCAATTATTTTTGGTCATTTATTTCAAAATACCTGTCAGCAAGTATGTCTCTAACAATACAGACAACAAAAATGATTCAGGAAAGGTTTTTTTGACAAATAGATTCCGTGCTAGGCATATTAATACAGAACTCCGAGTAATAATTCATTTAAACTACAATACAGAACCATATTTCCTGCATGCCTCAGAAGCAGTTTAAAGACTTGGGGGAGTCAGGGGTAATGGAGGAGCTGAGGGAGTGGGAAGTAAATTGCTGGGAAGGAGTCTGGGTGTGAACTTGGAGAATTGTTGGGTATGGGTGGGAAAAGTATGGAACAGGTTTTTTGGTGCGGGGTAAGGAGAGATTCCTCCATGTAGACCCTGGCTGAACCCTTGCTTCTCCCATTCAGTCAGGCACATCTGCCCTTGTCCCCATGCGTTCCTGCACCCTTTTGTGTCTTTGCATCCCCTATCCACATATGTCCTTCCACACCCCCTCCCGCTATCCTCATGTGGCCCTACACCCCTCCCCCTGTCCCCATGTGTCTCTGTGCCCCCACCCAGCCACTCCCCAGTCCCTATGTAGCTCTACATCTCCTCCCCCACCACCATGTGGCCTTGGACCTTCCTCCCCACTGTGGCCCTGTGCCTCCAATCCCATTCAGCCCCTGCCCCAGTCTGTCCTCCCCAACTAGTCCTTATGAGCCCCTTTATGACCCGCCCCCCCAGCAGCAGTAGCATAGCTGGGGGAGAGCAGGGGAGCGGCTGCTCCCCACTGAGCACATTCCCCCAAAGTGGTGCCTTTTTAATTTTTACACTCACCCCAGCAGTCCAGGTCTTCGGTGACAATTTAGCGGTGGGTCCTTCAGCTGCTCCAGGTCTTCAGCGGCAAGTTCTTCAGTCTTCAGCTGCAAGACTTGGGGTTTTCTTTCTTTTTTTCCCCCTTCTCTGCTTTGGCACCTTTTTTAACGTGTTTGCTCCACCTGCTGGTAGAACCTGCCTACGCCACTGCCCAGCAGCCCCACACTGTCTGTCTCCCCACAGCCCCTGTCTCCTGACCTGGCCCGCTGCAAAGAAGGCAGGCTCTTTCTCCTCCCTCACTGGCCTGGAGTTGCTGCTGTGGTCTATTGCCACAGCATCCTCTGGTGGACAAAAAAGTCAGAACTGCAGAAGTTATTTTCTGCTGAGAGCTGCTGCTCTTCTTGCGCCACAGTGCCCTCTGGTGGGGAAAAATGCAGAACTGCAGCAACACTTTGGCAGAGCTTTTTTCTATGCAAAAAATTAAAAATGTATGGCTCATTAATTATGTGCATGCACATCTTTCTAGTTTTTGAAGAATGGGGTTGCCTATATGCCTAACCCCTATCTCACATATGTTGCTGCAAGGCCTAAAACTACACAATTGGGCTCTATTCATTTTTTAAAAATTGGATCCGATTTTTGTAAAGGGATCAGAGGTAATTGTGGGAGATTTGCATTAATTATTTATTAATAATCCAATATTTTGTCTTTGCATGCACTGGATTGAGCAGCTTCATACTTTTGGGAAATGTCTTGATTCCTATTTGAAAGGCTAATGTAACTGTTTTAATTTCAACAGCTATTACACTGCTGACTGCTACTTTTTGCTCACCTTGATCAGTTGAATTTGAACAAGATATGGCCTTTGTTGTATGAAGAACTGTACATAGAGTTAAAATGCATAATTTCCCAGGATTGTGTATGCATGAATGTATGTTATCTTTTTTCCCTTCTGTAGTAGTGGATTTGTCTTGCTTTCATTTCTTTAGATGCACTATGGAAGTGGTCATACAACTGCAGGTGTTTCTCCTAAGATAATGAAGGGCCATAATCCATTTAATGCCGATGTAAGATCTTAACTGCAGTTTCTGCTAAGAACTTTTCATATAGGCCCCGAGTCCACAGTTTGGCCTGGGCCATGAGGGCTGGCTAACAAACAATACATAGCTAAGAGAAAGCTGGGGTAAACAGATAACTGTGTGTGTTTCAAGTCATTGAGCAGAGTCAGCATAACTCCGAATGTAATTGGGCATCCTTATCATGAGTTATAGACACATGAAGCACTGAGAGAGGCCTCATGGTTACTCCCCAATGCAGGGAGAAGATAGTGGTACAATACCTCTCAGATCCCAGACAGAGTTCAGGGAGAGGCCTAATATGATTGACATAAGTTATGACACCTTCCCCTCACAGATGTATGCCAATCCTAGCTCACAGAAATGCAAAGGTAAACTTATAAACAATTGTTGTTATTAAGAACTAATTACTACTTTTTTGCTTTAAATCTCCATGAATGTACCTGTTGGTCAACCGGAAGAGCTGCTACCTCATTCCCCTGAACTCCAAAATTAGGATTTAACCTATACACTTCAATAGACATAGTTTGGGGGTAATTACCTATGTGTCAGCAAGACATTAATTTGGGCCATGGGTGGCACCATTATGTAATCTTTTAGACCATTGGTTTATTGTGCTTCTCTTGTTTTGCTGCTAGAACCTATCCAGGGGCTTGAGAAAACCCATCCCCATTGCTTCTCTCTGCCCAATGAGCGCCCTATATAGTTTATTGTAATTAATTGTTCTGCAGTGTCTCTGAGCCTAATAATCAAGATGATACTCTGCTAGCGCTGTGCGTAATAAACTCCTGTGCTTGACGTCTACATGGTGTGGATGTATGTTCCTTCAATAAGAAGCTGAGAAAGAGAGAGAGGGTGGGAGATCAAAGCAGCACAAAAGTTGTAAGCACAGAGAGAAACTTTTCCTCTTTCTTGCCCACGATCTTGAGATTCCTAATATAATAATTCCTATAGGCAGATCATGCATCTGTGTGACATACACATATCTGTCTATATGAGGATTTCGTCTTCCATATGAGGATGTTAACAGATTAAGCCTCACAACACACCTATGAGATTAGGAAGTATTATAATTGCAGATTGGAAGCTGAAGCACAGAGAGATCAAGAATCAGCTTTTGAAATGAGGTTCAAGGTCTGGACACTTAAATATGTGTGCACAATGACATGTGTAAATGGGGGTTTAGATACCTAAATAACTATTGGCATATGCTGTTGAGGTAACTGCATAGGCCAGGACCTCTCCCCACTACAACTTTGGCCCTGCATAACATATCCAAGGTCACACAGTGAAATGTCAGCAGAGCTTGAACTAGACCTCACATCTTCTAAGTCCCTGACCTGGGCCTTAAACCACAAGGCCTAACAACCCGAGGCAGAACTTTTCAGATTCTTTAGCTGGCTGGACTGAGGAAACAGTATTTTGGCTCTACAAACAGACCACTAGAAAGAAGGATGCGAGCCAAAGCTAGCTCATCTTCTTTCTTTAACGAAAAGTGCACTGCTCAGTGATGCAGCACCCTCCCATCCCATACTCAAGGTGTGCAGTGACCTTAGTATTTGTATTGATAGTTTTCTTTGTCACAGGATTTCTTTTCATGATCCACACTTTGGCAGAAACAAGGACGAGGGAATCTGCTGCAGTGGCTTCTTTATGTACATAAATAACTGACTCTTATTGGCACAAACTACAATAATGATACCAGTTCACGTCTGACTTCTTTTGTGATCCCACTTTATATCATATCTCAGCTTACTATTGGTGGGCCCAATCCTGCTGTGATGCTCCCTGGTTCCTGATAGGAAGGACACACTCGAATTACTCATGAGACAATGGAGTTGATAGAAAGGCCAAATGGGCCCACCTCAAAACAGGGCAAACTGCAAAAGGCAAAAATGGGCCACTCATCTGGACAAGCTGAGGGATAACGGTGCTGCAAACAGTTCAAGCAGCTTTAAAAAGCTTTAAAAGTTACTATGTCGGAATCAGGAAAAAATATTAAAAAAAAAAAAAAAGTATTGCTAGCCCTAGAGGTTTTTATGGTGTTGATCTCCCTTGCAGATTCTCTGATGGCTAACATGGGTTGAGTGCCACGAGAAGCTTTTCCCACACTCACGGCATTCATACGGCCTCTCCCCTGTGTGGATTCTCTGATGCTTTATATGGGTTGAGTAGTCACATCAGTTTTTCCCAGGGTATGGCAACACTTGCAACTTCAAAGCGTTGCCGCGGGAGCGCTCCCGCTGCAGCACTTTGAAGTGCGAGTGTGGTTGCGGCGCCAGTGCTGGGAGGGAGCTCTCCCAGGGCTGCAGGTACTCCACCTCCCCGTGGGGATTAGCAAACAGTTCTGGGAGCCGCACTCCCAGCGCTGGGGCACTGTTTACACTGGCGCTTTACAGTGCTGTAACTTGCTGCACTCGGCGGGTGTTTTTTCACACCCTTGAGAAAGTTGCAGTGCTGTAAAGCACCAGTATAGCCAAGGCCCCACACTCAGCACATGTATTTTTTTCTCTTTCCCCTGAAGATTTCCTGCTGTTTTGTGGTTTCCTTGAGGTCTGTCTGAGTTCCCCAACAGGAAATACATTTACCTACTTTCTCCCCTGGCTGCTTTACCTGCTCTCTTTCTGGTCTGTGCTGAATGTCATGGGATTTTTCCTGCTTATGACTCCTGGACACATTCCTTTTCGATCTTTGTGATAATTCTCTATGTTAATCCATTTTCTCAACATTTTCCTGCTGAGAATTCTGCTCCTCTTTCTCACGCACCATTGCGTCACCTGCTGTGATAGAGACAGAAACGTCAGACAGGGATGGAAAGGGGAAGGCCAAACCAAAACAAGTGCTGGAGAGAGGTCAAATAAAAACCAGGAACTGAACTCCCTCAAACTTTTCCCCCAAATGTTGTAGTAGGATTTTATGTTTGTTTTATCTGATTTAGAATGAAGGATAAAGAATAATTATGTACCATGCATTAAGTGTATTGGTGTATGATCTGATCACATCCTGCCAACCACTCTTTTTGAGTAACAGAAAGGAATGGCTAATGGGCCAATGGGTAGAGATACATCAGCCAGAATCTGAGTCTGGACTGATTTCAAGGCAGTAACAGACCTTTGAGGATCACCAATTTGTTGCAGGTTTAGCATTTTAAAATAAGTAAAAGAATGCCATGGCTGTTTTCTTTTGCATTGCAATTTGATGTTCCTGTTCAAAATGTTGTGTGTCAATTAATTCTGGTTTGTGTGTGAATGAGGAATGTGTGTGTTAAGAGGTAAGTGTGAAGGCCATCGCTGAACCAGATGTACAAGGGAGGAAGCAGCAAGAGATGCAAGGGTGCCAGGAAGCTGCAACACGCCCCTGTTGAAATGCCAGAGGAGGGCTGATTGATGACTCTAAAGATGAGACAGGCACCTATCAGTGGGGACAAAATAGCTGTGATCAAAACCAACTTGGGATAACTCCCTGAGGAACTACTTGATGAAAGATCAAGATGAAGGATGAAAAGGACAATTTAAGAAAACAAGCACTCGTCAAACAATTCATTACAACATGATGGTGCAAAACTCATTGGTCCCAATGAAGGAAAATCAGTATTGTCAGGGAAAAGACCACCACCTTAATGATTTGATCAGACAGCCTGAGGCTCCTTTATTTCATACAAGCATATATGCAGGGAGAGACAGCATAGACCCCACGCAAAAGGCTGGCTGCTCTACATGTTACAAATTTTACCAAGCTTATAAAGGTTAAAACCGCAAAACGTAGCACGCTGGTTACACATGTTATTTGCCTTATTTGGAATATAATGTTGATAACAAGCAAGCTGACCAATTAATTCTTCATCTATGGCAAAACCCCAATTTTCCATCTATGGCTTTTCCTGTTATTGTCTTTGCCAATCAAGTCTGCGGTTTGACCGTTCTAGCACCTTTTCTGTAGTCCCGACAGCAAGCTCAGCTGTTATAACTTAACAGATCTTCTGGTTCCCCTTTATCCAATTCTAGTTCCTCTTTTTGGGGCCCTGACCACATCTTTCTGCCTCGGCATGCCCTTTATAAAAAAAAAACACAAGTTTAGCAGAAGTTAAAACTCTTGCTCCTAGCTAAAGGCTTTTAGGCCTACTTTTACTCTATTCTCAGCAAAAAGCCTGGGGCCTTGGGTAAGGTGAGGGGGGGCGGGTTTCCCTATCAGTATATAACCAGGGTGCCTTGCCATGAAACTTTGGGTTCATTCTGCCAAGACTTCCCCAGAGGATTGTATTGCAACCGACAGAACCCAGCTCCTCCTACCCATGATCAAACTAGCTGGCCACTAGGTTGATCCGGACTCTAGACTGGTAACTATAACATCGACTGGCGGCACAGTGTGTGTGTGTGTGTGTGTAGTGTGTGATTGAATGCATATGCTAATTGTTGTAGCTCCAATAAATGTGGCATATTGCCTTTTCCCCTGAAAAAGATCCCGTGTGCTTCTTATAAGCATAACAGGATAACACCCACAAGGCAGCTAGCTAGCACATCTTGGAGGGACTGTTCAAATTAAGTTGTTCGTCAAGACACACCTGGTTGACAATGGACCATGGGAAAAGAGTGGACTGTCATGTAGTCTATCATGTGGACTGTCTGGAATCTAGGTAATGGCTTCCTGCAATGACTGAGGGAAATTGGGCATGAACACGTGACTTGCACATGTGACTCCAAAATCCATCTTGTTGCTGTAATTTTCCACAGGAAGAACAATGGGATGCCCTTCACATGGCAAAAGTATAAAAGGCCCTGGAAACACCTCCATTTTGTCTTCAATCCTGCTTCTTACCTCTGGAGGAACTTTGCTACAAACTGAAGCTCTGAACAAAGGACTGAATGACCCATCCCAGCCGTAGATGTACTCCAGAGACTTGACTTAAGCCAACAGTTTATTTCATCACTGCTACAAGCCTGAACCAAGAACTTTGCCATTACTGCATGTAATTGATTCCCTTAGCCAATTTTACCTCTCCCCTTTCTTTCTTTTTATGAATCAACCTTTAGATATTAGATACTAAAGAATGGGCACCAGCATGATTTTTGAGTAAGCTTTAAGTTGTATATTGACCTAGGAGTGGCTGGCCCTTTGGGATCAGAAGAAACTATCATTTAATGACACTGGTTGTAAAGAACTACTCATCTCTGAATGCAGTGTTTTTGGTGGTGTTATAAGAACCAGAATGCCTGAGAAAACTGCCTTTATGTTTTCTTGTTGGCCAGTGTGGGAAACAGGAGTTTACTTTAGTGGCTGGTTTGGTCTATCTTATAAAAGAACAGGAGTACTTGTGGCACCTTAGAGACTAACATATTTATTTGAGCATAAGCTTTCGTGGGCTACAGCCCACTTTATCAGATGCATGCTACGCTCAGATAAATTTGTTAGTCTCTTAGGTGCCACAAGTACTCCTGTTCTTTTTACGGATACAGACTAACACGGCTGCTACTCTGAAACTTATAAAAGAATAACCACCAGTTTTGGGTTGTTGTCATAAACAGATGGTTAAGGGTTAATGCCTTTTTTACCTGTAAAAGGTTAAAAAGTTCACCAAGCCTAGCTAACACATGACCAGAGGGACCGATGGGGGAACAAGATGTTTCAAAAGGAAGGAGGGAAGTTTTTCCTTTATTTAGAGTTTCAGTTTCAGCCGGAATGAAAAAGATCAAGGAACCAGCTTCTTATCAGAGTAGTAAGTTTTAGAAAGGAATAAATAGGTTTATGTTTATTCCTTTGTAACCTGTCTTATGCAATTAGAGGTAGAATCAAATTAGGTATTTTTTTGTGTAACTAAATTTATGCCCAGGGGAACATCCTCTGTGTTTTGAATCTGTTGTCTGTGAGAGTAGCTGGTATGGTAATCTCTCCCAGAGGGTTTTTGCTTTACCTTTCTTTTCTTTAATTAAAAGCCTTTTTCTTAATACCTGATTGATTTTTCCTTGTTTTTAGATCCAAGGAGATTGGATCTGGACTCAGCAGGGATTGGTGGGAGAAAGGAGGAGGGATGGTTAATTTCTCCTTGTTTTAAGATCCAAGGGATTGGAGCTGGACTCACCAGGGAATTGATGAAGGAGTCTCTCAAGGCTACCCAGGGAGGGGAAGGTTTTGGGGGGAAAGGGAGTGATCCAGACACTGAAAATTCTGGATGGTGGCAGTGATACCAGATCTAAGCTAGTAATTAAGCTTAGAAGTGTCCATGCAGGTCCCCACATCTGTACCCTAAAGTTCAGAGTGGGGAAGGAACCTTGACAGTTGTGTTTGCCCTATTTCTCAGCAGTTCGTCCTGAATTTGGCATCCTCAGTTGTGACACGCTAAGGCTTGGTGACAAAGTGCCAAGGGAGGGGTCTGGGTTGTGGATTTACAGAGAGTTAGGTGACCCAACCTTCAGACAGTCTCCCTTGGGACCACCCTCTTTAGGGTATGTCTAAGGTGCATCAGGGAGTCGGCCGCCATCAAAATCTCAGGTGCGGAATAAAATTCTGCCTCCTTAAGCTCGTGTTTTCTATGCCTAGAATTCAACTGTCACCAGATGGATCAGACTGAACAGGTTTCAAACCTCGAGGAGGCTCTTACCTTCTAAACAGGGACGGCTGTTTTCTAGTAAAATCAGGAAAAGGGAAGGAGAAAACTCGAAAGAGATTCCTCCTGGCGCTCACATACGTGAACCCGAATACTCTCTCAGTCCTCAAAGAGAGACCTGGAGAAGGAGACTTGCTGAAGCAAAGACACAGGGGTCTCTGAGGTTTCCCTGGCCCATCGCCCTGTCCTGCCTGGCTGACGTCAGCATGTCTCTGTGAGGTCACCACCTCCCCACCACCTTTGACCAATAGTCTGAGGTCCTGCAAAAGGCCTTTGTGATGTCATTGCCACAGCCCTCCCTTGCTGTGCTAATGTCCTGCCCCTGGTCAGGCACTTTGGAGGTTTGAGCTACTCCCTGTGGATCACCTCACTCAAGGAGCGTTCGTTCTAGGAAGCAAGCCAGTAGTTTTGGATCATCTGCAAATTTTGTCAGCTCACTGTTTAGCAGATCATTTATGAATATGTTGACTAGTCCTGGTCCCAGTACAGACACCACTAGTTACCTGTTTCCATCCTGAAAACTGACCATTTAGTCCTACCCTTTGTTTCCTATCTTTTAACCAGTTATTGATCCACATGAGGACCTTCTGGAGGTGAAAGTGAGCCGGCATGTTATGGTATGGGGTACCGGCAAGAGCCAGTATGCTATGCCAGCCTGGCCCGGCTTCCCCAGGCTGGTGATTTAAAGGGCCCAGGGCTCCCTGTAGCAGCCGGAGCCCCGGGCCCTTTAAATCACCTCCCGAGCCCCTCTGCCGGAGCCCCAGGGAGCAAATCACTGCCGTGGCAGCTGCTCTCTCCCGCTCTGCGAACACAGAGCAGAGACAGCAGAAGCTTACTTGCCGTGGGGGGGGCACCATTGTCCGAACTGTGGCACCTCCCTGACACCCCTTCCCTAAGGACCCACACTCACACCACCTCTCCTCCCGAGGCCACACCCACAGAACGCCTCTTCCCCGGGACTGCACCCTTTCCCCCTCCCCCATCATTTGTCCTAACAGCCAGTAAAGAGAGGTGGGGCCATGGCCCTCTAAATTCCCTGTCTCTCCCCACCCCCCAACACAAGCTCTCTACCCCACCTTGCACATTGCAGTTGAAAAGTAGCTGGCAATCTAGTAGGATGCCCATGGAACAATGGGATAGAAACCTGCATCATGTGAAGCTGTACCAGCCGATGAAGCATTGCAAACCCTTCCCAAAGCACCCTGGAGCCAGTTACACAGTGGGATAGCTACCCACAGTGCACTGCTCTCCATGGCAATCCAAGAGATGCCAGCATGGATGTGCTCTGGTGACACAGGGGCATAGGGTGGACATGCAACAGCTGTTCAATTAAAACACTTTAACTCAGGCCACATTAACCTTTCATGTAGACATAGCTTAAGAGTGAGACAAGACCTAGCTCCGTTGAAATTAAAGAACCACAACTTCCTCCATAGTTGGCAGGATTTGAACCTGCACAGGGAGACCACAACAGATTTCTAGTCCACCACCTTAACCACTCGGCCACAACTACTTGTTTGATGCTGTTAGAGAAAAATGCAGTTCTCGCTTTTTTGTTTGGGTGCAGCAAAATCAAATACTTTATTATTTCTCCAGCAATTGCAATAGAGGGAGGGAGTGCCCTAGGACACTGGGTCGCCCCAGTCCCAGACAGGTCTCTCAACAGGTAAACAATTACAGCAAGCATTTATACCTTTGTTACAGACAATAACAAGCAATAATACAGACAATAATGAGCAACAGCTGCATTTTGTTTATACATGGGCTATCCTGCTATCTTATTTTCCTCACTTCTGGGTGCCAGTCTACGTATTTGATTATCAGTGCAAGGTCGTGATAACTTCTCACGCAGTTCTTTCCTACTCGCCTCACACTATCCTCGCTTCTACAAATCTCACGTCATTAGGGTTACAGCTGGCCTAACTCTTGCTAACAGACTGACATGCATTAAGATCCCCTACAAATCCTTGTCAATTCTTTCCCTTCTTCCACAATGTGTTGCTCTCACTACACTCTAGTTCTGTTCTCACTGAGTGATCAGTTCCAGTTGTTTCCTCAGACCAGCTTCCACAACACACACACTGCTGTGCCGTTGTGTAAGTGTGTCCATGGCTGAACAGCAAGAATTCCTGCTCCCTTCCCTTCTGGCTGGAGCATGAGGAGAGTGTGTTTGTGGTTAATGATGGTGCTGTAGATTGTTGTCCATTTCCTGCCTTGATCATTCAGACAGTCCCTTTCCCGTCATATCCCCAGTATATCAGTGATTGCAATAGCAGGGGGCAGGTTTTCTCTGGGGCACTGAGCTTTGCCGGGGGGTTGATGGCTCCTGTCTTTCCTCACCCTGGAGTAAACTCAGCTTTTTATTCCATCCTTGATGTTTCAAGGAATAACAACAGATGACCAAAGAAAGAGGTGGACAGGGTGGGTCTCAGGGGAGGGGTAGAGAGGTGTGGGTGGTGGGCAGGTCAGGCCAGGGGAGGGGGCAGAGAGGTGTGGGTGGTGAGCAGGGCCAGTGTCAGGGGAAGGGTCAGAAAGGTACAAGCAGTTGGCAGGGTAGGTCTCAGGGGAGGGTCAGAGAGGGGCAAGTGTTGGGCAGGGCTGGTCTTAGGGGAGGAGGCAGAGAGGTGTGAGCGATGGGCAGGGTGGGTCTCAGGGGAGGGGGCAGAGAGGTAGGAGCGGTGGGCAGGGTTGGTCTCAGGGAGGAGGCAGAGAGGTGCGGGCAATGGGTAGGGTGAGTGTCGGGGGAGGAGGCAGAGAAGTGTGGGCAGGAGGGTTTAAAGGGAGGGCTCAGAGAGGTGTGGGCAGGGTAGGTCTCAGGGGAGGGGGCAGAGAGCTGTGGGCAATGGGCAGGGTGGGTCTCAGGGGAGGGGGCATAGAGGTGTGGGTGATGGGCAAGGTGAGTCTCAGGGGAGGGGGCAGAGAGGTGTGGGCAGCAGGCAGACCTTGGGTAGGGGGTGGAGAGGTGCGAGGAGGCCTTGGGGGAGGAGAGGAGCGAGCGAAAGGTGGACCAGCAGGCCTCAGCCAAAGAGGAAGAGCAGGGGTGGGAAGTGGACAAATGGGAGTGAGGGCAGAGCACAGGTAGGGCCTCAAAGGGAGGAGACTGAGGGAAGGGAGTGGAGTGGGGAAACAGCACCATGGTCTGGGCAGGGCTGCCCACAGGATTCAGGGGGCCTGGGGTAAAACATTTTCAGGGGCCCCTTCCATAAAAAAAAGTTGCAATAATCTAGAATACTATATTCTCATGGGGGCCTCTGCAGGGCCTGGGGCAAATTGCCCCACCTGCCACCCCATTGAGTGGCCCTGCCCTCAGCCTCTTCTCCTAAGTCCTCTGCCCCCTAATTATTTTTCGTTGCCCTCCCCTAGACTCTCTCCAATTTGTTTCTGTAGTGGGGAGAGGGAGCGCGAAAACTGGATGCAATGCTCCAGATGTGGCCTCACCAGTGCTGAAGAGAGGGGAATAATCACGTCCCTCGATCTGCTTGCAATGCTCCTACTAATCCAGCCCAATATGACCAGTTACACTGGTCTACAATTTTTGAGAAGTCGTCTGCTTCAGAGATAAAATGATATTTATTATGTGTTTTGATGTGCTGAATTCAAATATGACAATTAAAACAACTGATTGGCTACTGTTTCTAAGATATTTAAGTTTTTGCATTTTATGTCTATGTATATTGTGTAGATAGTAGAGTTTTAATCATAAATTGTAAACCTGTCTTTTCATGTGTTTATGGTTGCTTTCCATGATAATATTTCACCTGTCCTGTTTATGTAACACTTTAAAAATCAGCAAAAGGGTTATATACATAAAATTTATTATGAAACAAAAGGCAAAAAACTATTCTGTACATAGTTTAGTCCTATTCAGTGTCTACTCGGCGCTTCTTGGCTTGTCTCTTGTATTCATTAAATGGAGCATCTCTTGTCACTGTCCAGCAATAGTTTGCAAGCATTGATGGGCTCCATTTGCCCTGATAGCCTGCCAGGAGATTCCACTGCTGTAGTCTGGAGCCCAACAGCTCTGCCTTACTCTTGGGTAGTTCCAAATCCCTGACAAGGTCATTCAGTTCACCTTGTGTTATGAGGTGTGGTTCAGAGGAGGAGGATGGGAGAAAATGTGGGTCCTGTGACATTGATGGTTCAGGACCAGAAGTTTCATCCTCTTCCTCTTCCTCGTCTGACTCAAGTGAGAAGGATTCTGGTGCATCAGGAACCGGCAGTCCTTCTCCGTGGGGTACTGGGCGTATAGCTGATGGAATGTTTGGACAATGCACAGTCCACTTTTTCTTCTTTGACACACCTTTCCCAACTGGAGGCACCATGCAGAAGTAACAATTGCTGGTATGATCTGTTGGCTCTCTCCAAATCATTGGCACTGCAAAAGGCATAGATTTCCTTTTCCTGTTCAACCACTGGCCAAGATTTGTTGCACAAGTGTTGCAGCATATGTGTGGGGCCCACCTCTTGTCCTGATCTCCAATTTTGCAGCCAAAAGAAAGGTGATAGGCTTTCTTAACCAGAGTGGTTATACTGCGCTTTTGTGATGCAAAAGTCACTTCACCACAAACATAGCAGAAGTTATCTGCACTCTTCACACAAGTACGAGGCATCTCTGCTCACTTTGGCTAAACAGAAATGTGTCCCTTTGCAAAATCAAACACTGACAAATAAGAGAGCACGACACTGTATGATTTCCAGAGCTGATATAGGGCAATTTGTTCAGCAGAGTGATGTAAGCTTCATTATGATTGCATCATCCATGACTTCTAGGAATAACATGATGCAATTCATATCATGTATGATGCAATACCAGCTTCAGATTGCATCATTCATTGTTTTGCCTAAAAAGCAAGTACTGTCCAAACCCAGTCATAGATTTATTCATAGATCCAGTCAAAGATGTATTTTAGTCATTTCTGGTTTAAATTGAGATCCCTTCCCTTTATAACTCACTTATCCTCCGCCATTCCCAAGTCAAGGGTCGTATATACTGACCCAATAGCATATCTTGAAAACTAGAGCCAATCAAGAATTTTAAGTATCATTTTCGTTCTCAATGACCCAGGGTTAGTAATGTTGGACTACTTTTATTTCGGAAGCATTTTGGCTATAGAGCAGTGTTACCCATATTGAATGCAGACACAGCAATATTTGATAAATTGGTTCCTGTCCATTCAGGAGGTTATTTCCCACCTATTTATAAATAATTGTTAGACCTGAATAAAGATATTGCAGACAAAACCAGGTATGCCAACCTGACCAAAGTCAGGCTAACAGAGGTTTTTGGGTAATTCCTGTCAGGGACTCTAACCCAGATGGCAAAGTTCGTTGTCTGACCACGAGAGAGACAGGCAACACCAGCAAGGTCCGATCAAAAGCTCTTTATTGACAAGTGCAAGCATCTATAGAGAGCAGCTCATCTCCAGAGAGAACCAGCCTGCTCTTTACATCTTAGTATAAGCCTATATAGACAGTTCTGTCGCATCATAAATTATTTACAGGAGCAACCCACCCCCTTCTTTTAACAACTAGAAACTAGACACTTTTAGTATACATGTTTTACAGCATTAGGTGATTAACAATATCTTAGCAAGCACCAGAAGTTAGGAATGTAGGGGAGTTAAAACAGACAGAGAACTGAACCAAGGAGTGAAAACAGGGAGGCTGGGATTTCTTATCAGTTCTTCAAAGGAACTGTTCCTAACACCGCACAGTTGGTACTATACCAGGAATGCAGCCTCTTCCTTATCTCACTTTTTCCCAGCACTTGTGAGATATGCTGCTGCTTCTCAGTGTTTTCCACTTAGGAATGTCAGGGACTCTAACCCAGATGACAAAGTTTGTTGTCTGACCGCGAGAGAGACAGGCAGCACCAGCAAGGTTTGATCAAAAGCTTTTTATTGACAAGTGCACGCATCAATAGAGAGCAGCTTGTTTATTAAGCCAGAGTGATTAACATAATGAAGATGCTCTAAGTGGAGGGGAGAGAGCTGTACTGTCCCTGTAGGTAACCCATCTCCCTAAGAGGTGGTAGCTATGTCAGTGGGGGAAGCTATGCTGGTGTATGTGCAAGCTGTGGTGTCTACATGTATATATAAAGTTTAATCAAACCCCATTTTTAAAAGCCCTGTGGTCTGGGAATAGAAAAGGAGCTCTCTGAGGCAGAGCCCATCCTTCAAAATCCTTAAGATCACTGACTTGCCTTGGCAAATGTCAGGGGAGTATATCTCAGTGGTACAGTGTTTGGCTGTAAATCAAGTAGTCCTTGGTTCAAATCCAAGTGCCCCCTTACAAACCTACTCCTTCATTAAAAATAATTCCATTGCCAGTATGTTCAGAAGCTCTACTAAATAGGGGTCCCTGAAATGAATGGACACACTTCATGCTTTCCTATGCAAATGCATAAAAACCTAGCAAACATGTTCCTCTGCTGAAATCACTTTCAATCCTCTAAGTGTCTAGGCTTGTTTTCGTCAATTAAACAAAGGCATATGAAAACTCATTTGCAGGTCCTTGGCCTCCATGGGCAACAATGTGCAGAAGAACAAGTACCACATCCACTTGGGAGGAATGGACCAGTCTGTATGACACTTGGTAAGTAAGTTGCCATTGGGACTGAAAACTCTACTGGAGATGGACAGGAGCCTGTTACAAAACTAAAATAACCAAGATTTCCCAAACTCCCTGTAACACATTCAAACCTCTCTTTACGCACATGGTATCAATTGGGGCTCTAATAAATGGCAGCCTTCCTTTAACACAGATCATTGTTCCTTGTAACTTTCAGATGCATCCAAATGGCAGCTGTTTAGAGGTCATGGGCTGCTAGTTCATGAGCAGGAGCAGAGTCTCTGTAAGTTTACCAACCATAGAGCTTGTTATGTCTGCATCTAAGTAAGTGCAGAGTTATTTCAATGGCTCCTACACTGACACCTGCTGCCCTTTCTGGCTGGTTAATTGCACTATTTGGAACCTGCTCCTAAAATTGCACCCGTTCTGAGAGTCAAAACTGCCCAAGGAAACCCCATTGGGTTTCAATGGCAGTGCAGGCAAGGACCTGACAGGACAGCACAGGGGTTTCAGCATTCCTCCTTCATGGTAGGGTCAGAGGTTGCTACTAGCATGACTGTGGGGTTCTATTCCTGGCTGTGGGAGGAAAGGGGTGTCTAGTGGATTAAAGTAGGGGCCTCGAAATCAAAGAGAAAACATCTTCCTTTTCAGCTTCAATGCACATTGAACAAGAACATGGCTTCTCATCTCTTAGGTTTCAGAGGAGCAGCTATGTTAATCTGTATCCTCAAAAAGTACAGGAGTACGTGTGGCACCCCAGAGACTAACCAATTTCTTAGATTCTGTTGCCATCATGTGGCCATTTCATTTCACTTCTTATTGTTAAAAGGTTTGGGTACTTTGCACAGAAACGTTATTTCCTTGGGAGAGATGGAGAAGTGGAAGCTGCATTGATTTAATCCTCTGACAATTAGATGAGGATTAAAATATTCCCCAGACAGCTCATTCCCAACCATTCTCCCTCACTGCTGCCAGTGAAGTTCAGTTCTGTCCCACGGCCCCAAGAACTGCTGGGTGCAAGTCCTGGGTCTGATGTGCAGTAAGAAAAAAAAGAAAGATAATGGATGTACCCTATCTCCTAGAACTGAAGGAACCATTGAATCCAGCCCCTTCCTTCATTGGCCAAACCAGACAGTGCCTGCGTAAAAGAATAAATGGACACAAATCAGATGTGCCATCATGTGCCAGCAATGCCCCTCTGCCATGTACACTGACCAAACCAGACAGTCTCTACATAAAAGAATAAATGGACACAAATCAGACATGAAGAATTATAACATTCAAAAACCTGTCGGAGAACACTTCAGTTTCCCTGGTCACTCATTTACAGACCTAAAAGTCGCAATATTCCAACAAAAAACCTTCAAAAACAGGCTCCCACGAGAGACTGCTGAATTGGAATTAATTTGCAAACTGGACACCGTGAAATTAGGCTTGAATAAAGACTGGGAGTTGATGGGTCATTACACAAAGTAAAACTATTTCCCCCTGTTTATTTGTCCCCCTGCTGTTACTCACACCTTCCTGAAAACTGTTGAAAATGGGCCATCCTGATTATCACTACACAAGGTTTTTTTCTCCTGCTGATAATAGCTCACCTTAACTGATCACTCTTGTTATAGTGTGTATGGCAATACCCATTTTTTCATGTTCTCTGTGTGTGTGTGTGTGTGTGTGTGTGTGTGTGTGTGTGTGTGTGTGTGTGTGTGTGTGTGTGTGTGTGTGTGTGTGTGTGTGTGTGTGAGACTCTTTGGCCAGGTCTGCACTACAAAATTATTTCAGCAGAATTATATTGCTCAGGTCTGTGAAAAACTCACAACTCCCCCTTGGTCGGCAGCTTGTGGCTGGTGTACACACTGCAATGCCACATCTGGAGACAAAACTGCCCTGTTTTGGTGACAAAATAAAACCAATTCGATGAGAGGCCTAGAGCTTTTTGCAGCAAACTTAAAGGGACAGAGTGCCAGTGTAGATGCTGCCGTTCATTATATAACCATAACTGGCCTCCTCCAGTATCCCATAATGCCTGCCGTGAACTCGCCTGCCCTGCATTCTGCTACAGAGCCATGGTGCCCTCCCCTTTCATAGCTCCAGGAAGTTCGGACAGCTAAGCCTGCTGCTCTGCTCCGGCAGCCAGGAGCAAATCTCTGCCGTGGATGCTGCTCTCTCCCACCCTGCTAACACAGAGCAGGTGGCAGGAGCTTCCTTACAGTGGGGGCGGCGGCGCATTGGCATCCGAACTGTGACACCCCCATGATACCCCTTTCTTCGAGAAGGCTCTTACCTTCTAAACAGGGACGGCTGTTTTCTAGTAAAATCACTACAAGGGAAGGAGAAAACTCGAAAGACGTTCCTCCTGGCGCTCACGTCCGTGAACCCAAATACTCTCTCAGTCCTCAAAGAGGGACCTGGAGAAGGAGACTTGCTGAAGCAAAGCCCCAAGGGTCTCTGAGGTTTCCCTGGCCCCTCACCCCTGTCCTGCCTGGTTGATGTCAGCATGACTCTGTGAGGTCACCACCTCCCCACCACCTTGGATCAATAGTCTGAGGTCCTGCAAAAGGTCTTTGTGATGTCACTGTCACACCTCTCCCTTGCCGTGCCAATGTCCTGCCCCTGGCCTGGCACTTTGGAGGTTTGAGCTACTCCCTGTGGATCACCCCACCAAAGGAGTGTTCGTTCTAGGCAGCAAGCCGGCTAGACAGGAAAACATCAGAGGCTGTTCCCAATGCTACACTCTGTTTTTCAGAAATTAGTCAACTTTATGGCCGGAAGAGACCATTAGAGCATCTAATCGGACCCCCTGCATATCACAGGCCTCCTGTATGACACAAGAGCTACTTTGGGAGCAAAAGCATTCCAGAAAGGCATCTAGTCTTCATTAAATGACATCAGGAGATGGCGAATCCACCACTTTCCTTGGTAGCTTGTTCCTGTGGTGAATCATCCTCACTGCTGAATTTTTACACCCTATTTGTAATATGAATTTCTCTCTTTTCACTTTTTGGCCATTGGGTCTTGTTATGCCTTTCTCTGCTCTATTAAAGAGCCCTTTAATACCCAGTCTTTTCTCTCCCTGAAGGCACTTCAACACTTCTGTGAAGTCACCTTTCAATCTTCTTTTGATAAGCTAATCAGGTTGAGCTCTTTCACTACTCACTAGAAGGCATTTTTCTCCAGCCCTCAGAACATTTGGTGGCTCTTTGCTGCCCCAGCAGAGCAGTTTGCAGGGACCACTGGAGTGGTTCATGGAATGGCTGGTGGAGTGGAGCGGCTCAGACTCCCTGCTTGCAAGAGGGGAAGTATTGCCTCCTAGAGGCACCCGGGGGGGGCGGGGGTGTAATTGTCCCAGGTCACTGGGTGGGGGCTCGATCCAGTTTTGTATTGTGTTATTGAAGCAGAACCCCTAGATACTGAATCCAGCCCTTGTTTCTGCCAACTCAGAGGGGCAGAAGAGTTACAGGAATTTATCACACAACCCTCCCTTTTCCTATGGGGAGAATCTAGGGAAGGAGGAGTCATTCCTCACCTGTGTTCCCAGAAGAACTGCTAGGACTCCTTCCTGCCAGCTACTCACTCCTGGATTCACCCTCAGCTCCTGGGATCTTTCTGCTCCAAAGGCTCCAGAGTCCTGGGGTCGGGAGGGCGTCACTGCACAGTCTGAAACACAAGGGAGGTTTCTGGAATTGAAGGAAGGAGCAGAAAATGGAGAGGAAAGAAACAGAGAGAAAACGCCTCATCTCTCTCCCCTCCCCATCCCAGCAAGAAATGTTACCAAGGACCAGCATTAAGGGAAATGGTGCCCTGGGTAAAACTTAGACTTTGGCACTTCCCCATCACCCCTGGACGATCCCCCTCTCCCTTTACCCCCTCACTCCTGCACTCCCGACGTTTGCACCTCCTTCACCCCAACTCCTGCCGCCTCCTGTGCCCTAAACCCTACACTGTGTCCCCTTTGCCCTTAACTCCCACACTCCCCTCCTGTGCCACGAGCCACTGCCCATCTCCTGTACCCCCTTCACCTCTAACCCCTGCGCCCCCTCCTGTGCCACCAGCCACTGCCCCTCTCCTGCACCCCCTTCACCCCTAACCCCTGCACCCCCAACCCCTGCCCCTCTCCTGCACCCCCTTTACCCCTACCCCTGCACCCCCTCCTGTGCCCCCAACCCCTGCCCCTCTCCTGCACCCCCTTCACCCCAACCTCTGCCCCTCTCCTGCACCCCCTTCACCCCTACCCCTGCACCCCCTCCTGTGTCCCCAACCCCTGCTCCTCTCCTGCACCCCCTCCTGTGCCCCCAGCCACTGCCCCTCTCCTGCACCCCCTTCACCCCTAACCCCTGCACCCCCAACCCCTGCCCCTCTCCTGCACCCCTTCACCCCTACCCCTGCACCCCCTCCTGTGCCCCCAACCCCTGCCCCTCTCCTGCACCCCCTTCACCCCAACCTCTGCCCCTCTCCTGCACCTCCTTCACTCCTAACCCCTGCACCCCCGCCTGTGCCCCCAACCCCTGGCCCTCTCATGCACCCCCTTCACCCCAACCCCTGCGCCCCTTCTGTGCCTCCAGCCACTGCCCCTCTCCTGCACCCCCTTCACCCCAACCCCTTCCCCCTCTCTTTTGTCCTCAACCCCTGCGCCCCCTCCTGCAACCACGTGCGGACAGTGATCTGTGTGCATGGAGAAGCTAGCATTGCTCCTCCCTGGGATGCTGCTCCTCCGGGTACCCCTAGGGGCTGTGGGGGCCTGGGGATGAGAAGTGATGTCAACCGAGCTCCCTGCATCTAGGTCACTTTCCTCACTTGGGCTGCATAAGGGGAGGGCAGAGAGCAGCAGCTTCTGATGCTCCCCTCACAGCACAGCCCAGGTGGGGAAAGTGACCAGGATACATGGAGCACATAGTGTTGTTCCTCACTCCCCCCGCAACCCTCTATGGCCCAATGGAGGAGCACTGGGGCAGGGGAGAGCAGTGAGCACCTTTGCACTGCCACACGGTGCCCTTTGACCCCCTGGAGCCTTGGGTGGCTGCTGGGGGCCCCACCCCTAGTGCCGGCCAGGCTCCCCAGCACAAGCAGCAGAAAACACAGGGAGACTGGCCCCACACTGAGCAGCGGTAGCCTGGGCGGCACGTAATGGAGGTCGGGGGGGCTCAGTCTCCCCAAACCTTGCATCACCAAGGGGACAGTGGGGCCCATGACTGGGACCCCGGCCAAATTAGGCCACCCTGCAAAAGTCTCCCCTATGTCAGCCCCAGGGCTGGAGGAGCTCCCACTCCCTGCTACGGCCCAGGGGCTGCAGCAGGGGTACGGAGCTTCTCTGGTCTCAGGGCCGCAGCGGGGCAGGGGTAAAGGAGTGACAGGGTGGGGCTGGTGGGGGAAGGGGTGGAACAGAGGTGATAGTGGATGGGGCTATGGGTGGAAGGGGGCAGAGCCACAGACAGAAGGTGGGGGCATGGTTCTGGTGCTGGGGCCCCCACACTTGTTCTCCCTTTCCCTGGGCTTTGACATCACTAGCTTCTGCTTAGCGAGTAGGGTTCAGTGGTTCCCATAATATGGGGAGAGACTTCTAGGGGGACACAAAGGAACATTCATGGGGGCATCTTAGGTCCTGAGCCAGCCCCCATGGAGGGCAGGGAGGAAGCACCACTCAGCCCCACTCTGTCCCAGCTCTTCCCCAACCCCACCCTCAGCCTGGGCCCCTGGCTCCCAGTCCAGCATTGACCCCCTTGCCCCTGTCCGCACCCCTCTCCCCAGCAAGCAACAGCCCACTCCCAGCCCTGGTTCTCGACTGTGGCTTCCGAGGGGCCACAGCCATGGCTAAGAGGGCACATGTGAAATGTTTGGGGACGACTGTTTTAGGGTGACGTCCTCAATCACTTCTCTGCAGTCCAATAAAAGCTATTCCTCACCCATCTACCCCTCTATCAGGATGAACTAGGTATGTTCTGCTGCCCTTCACTCATACAGGAGGGAGAATAACATTTCATTCCACTCAATCCTAAAGTGATTTCTAACCCACCACCAACCCAAACTGGTCATTTTGGGGAAGCGGTCCCACCATGCTGCATAGCTAGGCAGAGTAGATGTGTCTGTGCAAACACGGTCTGTTCCTGAAATCTTTCCCCAGCTCATCACTAGGTGTGATGGGGGAGCTCATTCAGACCCTGCTTACGCTTAGTATTTCAAAACTTCTGTGTCCCTATCTCTGTTGGCCTTAGATTTCTCCTCCTGTCCCTTTCCTGACAGCTCAGATAAGGTGGCTGAGTGGTTAAGGTGATGGATTACTAATCCATTGTGCTCTGCATGCATGGGTTTGAATCCCATCCTCATTAGATGCAATTAGTCTTCACTCCTCCTTTATAGACAACCATCTCCCCACTTGGTACAATACCAGACACAACAATGTTGCTTCTTGCAAACAAAAACCTTCTCAGAAACTCTGACACCCCCTGCCCCGGCTTTAAATAAAATGTCTAAATCCCAGATTTCTAAAAAATGTCTCTAGTTCTGTATTTCGTAGTTTTTATCTTAAAAGCTAATGTTTCCTCAAGCTGAATAAGGCAACGCTTCAAAGGAAAATGTTAGAAATGGTAGGGGAGAAATAGGAAAGGAAAAAGCCCCTTTTCTCAGGAGATACAAACTCGACTCCCTCCTGTCTCTATCACCAGTGGATTTTGCCTCCCTCCTTCTGAGGTGTAAATAAAATAAAGAGGAGACAAGGTGGTTTGGCACAAACAAAGGTAAGTGTAGTCAGGGTAAAGGTACAGAAAGCTGGGGGAACAGGGGAAAATGCAAACTTAATGAATACAATGAAACAGTGACTGGGTTTGGGAGCTTAACGCTCAGGCCCATAAACCCTCCCTTGGAAACTAGAAAACACTAAACAATGCCCCAACACAGAAACCTTTCCCCACTGTTCAGGTGCAGTGGATCCCAGGTGCCGGCGCGACGCCCAGGACCTTCCACTCTCCCGCTGATTTAGAACCGTTGAGGAGGAGCACTGGGGAGTCCAGACGACGGTTGGGTTTCGTTGCTGGCACGGAGGCCCTCTGGGATGCTGGACACCAGGAATGCAGGACGGCAGGAATGGGGGTGACAGGCCTCCTGTTCCTCAGTCTCACGGTGGGACCGAGGGGGTTCTTCACTCTCCAGCTTGGGAGCACTGTGAAGACAAGACCGTGGACGGGTGACTCAGAGATTCCCTCCTTCCTCATCACTGCACAACTGTTATCTTTTGTCTGAGCCAGGCAGAGTTTATCTTCATCACGTTCTATCCATCCACTTCTCAAAGTGTCATGTGATGAAGCATTCTCCCTTGTCTGTGCTTGGAGATGATGCTTTGACTTCTTTAATCCTCTATCAGAGTCGCTATGAGTGGAGATGAAAGTGTCAAAGACCTGGGAGAGGAATTCAAATGGATCCCAAACACAGTGCGATCATTGGGAGTTTAAATCCCAGGTTCCATCTATTGGCAAAGCCACTTCTAACAAGGTAGCTGTTTTGTCCCCCATTATGGCACAAGTTTGAAATATGGGCAGCATAGAGCCAATATTCATAACATCAACTACAAAAATGATACACATCTAGAGATAGCATCATTATAATCAGCCAATCAGAACCTCTCCATAGACCCCTTACATGACAACCTTTCTACAGTATTGGCTGCAAATATAGAACAGTGGTCACAATGGTGATCTATACAGTTACAGATTATGTCAATAACGTCACAGGAGGTGACATGGCATCAGTGAGACTGATATTGGAATAGCTTTCAGTTTTGGTGTCCTCATTTGAAAAAGATGTTGTGAAATTGGAGCTAGGGCAGCAAAGAGCTACCAAATGTTCTGAGGGCTGGAGAAAAATACCTTCTAGTGAGCTATTGAAAGAGCTCAACCTGTTTAGCTTATGAAAAGAAGATTGAAAGGTGACTTCGCTGAAGTGTTGAAGTGCCTTAATGGAGAGAAAAGATTGGTTATTAAAGGGCTCTTGAATCTAGCAGAGAAAGGCATAACAAGACCCAATGATTGGAAGGTGAAAAGAGACAAATTCCTATTACAACTAAGGCACAAATAGTCAACAGCGAGGATGATTCACCACAGGAACAAGCTACCAAGGAAAGGGGTGGATTCTTCATCTCCTGATGTCATTTAATGAAGACTAGATGCCTTTCTTGAATGTGTTTGCCCCCAAAGTAGCTCTTGTGTCATACAGGAGGCCTGTGACATGCAGGGGGTCAGATTAGATGATCTAATGGTCTCTTCTGGCCAGAAAGTCGACTAATTTCTGAAAAACTGAGTGTAGCATTGGGAGCAGCGTCTGATGTTTTCCTGTCTAGCCGGCTTGCTGACTAGAATGAACGCTCCTTGAGTGGGGTGATCCACAGGGAGTAGCTCAAACCTCCAAAGGTCCAGGCCAGGGGCAGGACATTGGCACAGCAAAGGAGGGATGTGGCAGTGACATCACAAAGGCCTTTTGCAGGACCTAAGACTTATTGGTCCAAGGTGGTGGGGAGGTGGTGACCTCACAGAGAGATGCTGACATCAGCAAGGCAGGACAGGGGTGAGGGGCCAGGGAAACCTCAGAGACCCCTGTGGCTTTGCTTCAGCAAGTCTCCTTCTCCAGGTCTCTCTTTGAGGACTGAGAGAGTATTCGGGTTCACGGACGTGAGCACCAGGAGGAACCTCTTTCGAGGTTTCTCCTTCCCTTGTAGTGATTTTACTAGAAAACAGCCATCCCTGTTTAGAAGGTAAGAGCCTCCTGGAGGTTTGAAAGCTGTTCAGTCTGATCCATCTGGTGACAGGTGAATTCGAGGCATGGAAAACACGAGCTTAAGGAGGCAGAATTTTATTCTGCACCTGGGATTTTGTCCCTTAGAATCACTGGGGACATTAGGGTTTGTCCTTTTTGTTTCACCTCTTCCTCCATCGCTCCCTCCCTCCTTTCTCTTCTCTTGCTTCCTTTGTCCTTTTACCTGTTCCCCTCCCAACACCAGGAGGGAGGGAGAGAGAGAGAGTGTGTGTGTGGTTTTTTTAGTTTTTTGCAGGGCAGTGCTCTGCAGTTCTCACTGTGGGAGGTCTACCCAAAAATGTGAGGCTGAACTAGCACTTGGGCAGTGATCCCCGCCAGTGACCTGGTGTTTTAACCTTATTCCCAGATTCTGGACCTTAGCGTCCAAAATATGGGGGTTAGCATGAAAACCTCCAAGCTTAGTTACCAGCTTGGACCTGGTACTGCTGCCACCACCCAAAAAATTAGAGTGTTTTGGGGCACTCTGGTCCCACTGAAAAACCTTCCCTGGGGACCCCAAGACCCAAATCCCTTGAGTCTCACAACAAAGGGAAATAATCCTTTTTCCCTTCCCCCCTCCAGATGCTCCTGGAGAGATACACAGACACAAGCTCTGTGAAACTACGCAGAGTGATTCCCCCTCTCCGTTCCCAATCCTGGAACAAAAGTACTTTCCTATTCCCCCAGAGGGAATGCAAAATCAGGCTAGCAATCCAACACACAGAACTTCCCTGATTTCTTCCTCCCACCAATTCCCTGGTGAGTACAGACTCAATTTCCCTGAAGTAAAGAAAAACTCCAACAGGTCTTAAAAGAAAGCTTTATATAAAAAGAAAGAAAAATACATACAAATGTGCTCTCTGTATTTAGATGATACAACACAGGGTCAATTGCTTAAAAGAATATTGAATAAACAGCCTTATTCAAAAAGAATACAAATCAAAGCACTCCAGCACTTATATTCATGCAAATACCAAAGAAAAGAAACCATAGAACTTACTATCTGATCTCTTTGTCCTTACACGTAGAAACAGAAGACTAGAAAGTAGAAAGTACTTCTCCAAAGCTCAGAGGAAACAGGCAGACAGACAAAAGACTCAGACACACACTTCCCTCCACCCAAAGTTGAAAAAATCCGGTTTCCTGATTGGTTTTCTGGTCAGGTGTTTCAGGTGAAAGAGACATTAACCCTTAGCTATCTGTTTATGACACGCCCCCCAAATTGCAGACAGTGGGGAAGCTCACTGGCGGCAATTTCCTTCTAGAACTTGAAAATAAACAGATTAATACAACACATGCACCTTTACATATACTACTAAGTATATAACTAACAGACTTTTACATTTTAAGAACACTTTTTAACTACTGGATTCTGGGAAACTCTCTCGGGAGAGTGCATCAGCAACTTTGTTAGAAGCTCCTGTGATGTGTTGAATTTCAAAATCAAAATCTTGGAGAGCTAAACTCCAACGAAGAAGTTTCTTGTTGTTCCCCTTGGCAGTATGAAGCCACTTTAGTGCAGCATGGTCAGTTTGTAGTTGGAACCGCCGTCCCCAAACATATGGGCGTAGCTTTTCCAGGGCGTACACAATGGCATAGCATTCCTTTTCACTGACTGACCAGTGACTTTCCCTCTCAGACAGTTTCTTGCTGAGAAACACGACAGGATGGAAGTTGTGATCTGTTGCTTCCTGCATGAGCACTGCTCCTATACCACGCTCAGATGCATCTGTGGTTACTAGGAATGGTTTGTCAAAATCCGGGGCCCTGAGCACAGGGTCAGACATGAGCGTTGCCTTAAGCTGGGTAAAGGCTTTTTGACACTCATTAGTCCACTTAACGGCATTTGGCTGGGTCTTTTTGGTTAGGTCGGTCAATGGGGCAGCGATTTGGCTGTAGTGTGGTACAAATCGCCTGTAGTATCCGGCCAAGCCTAAGAAGGATTGGACCTGTTTCTTTGACCTTGGGACAGGCCACTTTTGGATAGCATCCACCTTGGCCTGTAGGGGGTTTATGGTTCCTCGACCCACCTGGTGCCCCAGGTAAGTCACTCTGTTTTGGCCTATTTGACACTTTTTGGCCTTAACAGTTAGTCCTGCCTGCCTGATGCGCTCAAAGACCTTTTCCAGGTGGAGTAGGTGTTCGGGCCAGGAGTCTGAAAAAATGGCCACATCATCGAGGTAGGCAACTGCAAATTCTCCCAGTCCAGCTAGTAGACCGTCTACCAGCCTCTGGAAGGTGGCGGGTGCATTTCGAAGGCCGAAAGGAAGGACATTGAATTCATACACCCCCGTATGGGTGACGAATGCTGACCTCTCCTTGGCAGGTTCATCTAGCGGTACTTGCCAGTACCCCTTGGTTAAGTCTATGGTAGAGATGAACTGGGCACGTCCCAACTTTTCCAATAGCTCATCAGTACGTGGCATTGGATAGTTGTCCGGACGAGTTACAGCATTTAGCTTACGGTAGTCCACGCAGAAGCGTATTTCCCCATCTGGTTTGGGTACCAGAACCACTGGAGATGCCCATGCACTGGTAGATGAGCGGATTATACCCATCTGTAGCATGTTCTGGATCTCCCGTTCTATAGCAGCTTGGGCATGAGGAGACACTCGGTAGGGTGGGGTTCTGATTGGGTGAGCATTACCTGTATCAATGGAGTGGTATGCCCGTTCAGTCCGTGCTGGGGTGGCTGAGAACAATGGGGCGAAGCTAGTGCACAGCTCCTTGATTTGTTGCCGCTGCAGACGTTCCAGGGTGGTTGAGAGGTTCACCTCTTCCACGCCACCGTCTTTTTTTCCGTCGTAGTAGACACCGTCAGGCCACTCAGCATCATCTCCCTGGACTGTAAACTGACAAACCTGTAAGTCTCTGGAATAGAAAGGCTTGAGAGAATTAACATGGTACACTTTAGGCTTTAGTGAGGAATTGGGAAATGCTATGAGGTAGTTTACAGCTCCCAGGCGCTCTTGGACCGTGAATGGCCCTTCCCATGATGCTTCCATCTTATGGGCCTGTTGCGCCTTCAAGACCATAACCTGGTCTCCTACCTTGAAGGAACGTTCTCTGGCATGTCTGTCATACCAGGCCTTTTGCTCTTCCTGAGCATCCTTTAGGTTCTCTCTAGCAAGGGCTAAAGAGTGTCGGAGGGTGCTTTGTAGGTTGCTTACAAAGTCCAGAATGTTAGTTCCTGGAGAAGGCGTAAACCCCTCCCATTGCTGCTTCACCAACTGTAATGGCCCCTTAACCTCGTGACCATACACAAGTTCAAATGGTGAAAACCCCAAACTGGGATGTGGTACAGCCCTGTAGGCAAACAGCAACTGCTGCAACACTAGGTCCCAATTATTGGAGAATTCGTTGATGAATTTTTTTATCATGGCCCCCAAAGTTCCATTGAACCTTTCCACCAGGCCATTGGTTTGATGGTGGTACGGGGTGGCAACCAAGTGATTCACCCCATGAGTTTCCCACAGTTTTTCCATGGTCCCTGCCAGGAAATTAGACCCTGAATCTGTAAGGATGTCAGAGGGCCAACCTACCCTGGCAAAGATGTCTGTTAGGGCCAGGCACACAGTGTTAGCCCTGGTGTTGCCTAGAGCTACTGCTTCTGGCCATCGGGTAGCAAAGTCCACTAAAGTCAGTACATACTGCTTTCCTCTGGGCGTCTTTTTTGGGAAAGGGCCCAGAATATCCACAGCTACTCGCTGAAATGGGACCTCAATTATGGGGAGTGGCTGGAGAGGGGCCTTGACCTGGTCTTGAGGCTTACCCACTCTTTGGCATACCTCACAAGACCGGACATACTTGGCAACATCCTTGCCCATCCCCTCCCAGTGGAAGGACTTCCCCAACCGGTCCTTGGTTCTGTTCACCCCAGCATGGCCACTGGGATGATCATGGGCTAAGCTTAAGAGCTTCCCCCGGTACTTAGTTGGAACCACCAACTGTTTTTGCGGCTGCCATTCTTCCCGGTGTCCACCAGAAAGAATTTCCTTGTATAAAAGTCCTTGGTCTATAACAAACCGGGATCGATTAGAAGAGCTGAGAGGCGGTGGGGTGCTCCGTGCCGCCGCCCACGCTTTCTGAAGGCTGTCATCTGCTTCCTGCTCAGCCTGGAACTGTTCCCTTGAGGCTGGGGTCACCAGTTCTTCCTCAGACTGTGGACTTGGGCTTGGTCCCTCTGGAAGCGATGTAGGTGATGGGGTTGTTTCCGTTGCTGGTGAACCGCTCTCCGCTGGTGCACCTGAGGGTATTTCAGGCTCTGGCTGAGCCTTTTGGGTATGGCTGTCGTGTGCTTCTGCCAGTTCTGGCTCGCTGGCGCCCTCTGGCGTTGAGTTTGAAGATGTGGTTGCACTTGCTGGTGCTGGTTGCTGTTCCAGTTCCGGGCCTGGGACTGGAGATGCTGTGGCTGTTTCAGTGGTAGGCATGGAATCCGGGTCCACTACCTCTGTCTGGATCTCTGGTAACACAGACGGGGCCTCTGTGGACGGCTCAGGAACAGGAATGGGTCTGGAAGCTTGCCTGGTTTGGCTACGGGTAACCATTCCCACTCTCTTGGCCCGCCTCACCTGGTTGGCCAAGTCTTCCCCCAGTAGCATGGGGATAGGATAATTGTCATAGACTGCAAAAGTCCACATTCCTGACCAGCCTTTGTACTGGACAGGCAGTTGAGCTGTAGGCAAGTCTACAGCTTGTGACATGAAGGGGTAAATTGTAACTTTGGCCTTTGGGTTGATGAATTTGGGGTCAACGAAGGATTGGTGGATAGCTGACACTTGTGCCCCCGTGTCTCTCCACGCAGTAACCTTCTTTCCGCCCACTCTCAAATTTTCCCTTCGCTCCAAGGGTATTTGAGAGGCATCTGGGCCTGGGGATCTTTGGGGTGATGGTGGTGTAATGAATTGCACTCGCATGGTGTTCTTGGGACAGTTGGCCTTGATATGTCCCAGTTCATTACACTTAAAGCATCTTCCATCTGATGGGTCACTGGGCCGAGGTGAGTTACTGGAGACTGGTGAGGTTGAAGAGTAGGGTATCTGTGGCTTTACTTGGGTGGTATGTAGGGTCTTTGGCTGTCCTCGGTTGTAGGGTTTATGGTCTGTGTGCCCCCTGGGGTAATCGTTCCCCTTGACAGTAGCTTTTTTGCTTTCTGCCAGTTCCATCCATTTGGCTCCAATCTCCCCCGCCTCAGCGATAGTTTTGGGATTTCTATCTTGTATGTACCGTGTGATGTCTTCAGGAACACCATCCAAGAACTGCTCCATTTGTATGAGGAGGTTCACTTCTTCCAAGGTTTGAATGTTGTTTCCTGTTAACCAGGCCTCATAGTTTTTTGCAATGTAGTAGGCGTGTTTGGGAAATGACACCTCTGGTTTCCATTTTTGGGTTCTGAAGCGCCGACGGGCATGATCTGGGGTTATCCCCATCCTGTATCTGGCCTTGGTTTGAAAAAGTTTATAGTCGTTCATTTGCAGCTTAGGCATTTCAGCTGCCACCTCTGCTAAAGGTCCACTGAGTTGTGGCCTTAATTCTACCATGTACTGGTCTTCGGGGATGCTGTACCCAAGACAGGCTTTTTCAAAATTTTCCAAGAAGGCCTCGGTGTCATCACCTGCCTTGTAGGTGGGAAATTTCCTGTGCTGTGGAGCAATACTTGGCGCCGGGTTGTTAGGGTTGGCTGGCACATGCAGCCCAGCTTTTGCCATCTCCAGTTCATGTTTTCTCTGTTTTTCCTTCTCTTCCATTTCTTTTTGTTGTTTTTCCATTTCTCGGCGGTGGGCCACCTCTTCTTCCTCTAGTTTTCTTTTGTGTGCTGCCTCTTGGGCTGCCTGTTCTCTTTGGAAGGCTGCCAGTTTGATGCTTTCTTCCTTTTCTTTTATCTCCATCTCTTTTTGTTTTATTTCCAGTTGTCGCCTGTGTTCAGCTTCTTTTAATTGGTCTTCGGCCTCCATTTTTGTCCTAGTAGACATGGTTCCTGTTTTCTTGTGTTGGGGTGCCCTCCGGTGTTTCTCTGTTGAACTGCAGGCTCTGTTGCCTCCTGAAGTCTGCCTAGCAACAGTGCTTTTTTCCCTTTCTCTCTCTAGCTAATGTTCAATGAAGGGAAACCAGAAAAACCACTTTATTTGCATGCATATAAGTGCTGGTACTTGCCTCCTAATGGGAGGGCTATTGCATGACAAAAGACCCTCAACAGTCCTCTCGCTTAACATGCAAACCACAAACTGCTAGAGAGAGCAGAAAAAAAAATTCTCTCTGGTTCCCTTTTAAAACCAAACTGTTTCTCTCTGCTAAAAAGCCCTTAGCAGAGAAAAGAAAAATATAATATTCCTACTGGCTTCTGGATTCTGTCTATATCCCGCCTACTGCCACCATGTTTTAACCTTATTCCCAGATTCTGGACCTTAGCGTCCAAAATATGGGGGTTAGCATGAAAACCTCCAAGCTTAGTTACCAGCTTGGACCTGGTACTGCTGCCACCACCCAAAAAATTAGAGTGTTTTGGGGCACTCTGGTCCCACTGAAAAACCTTCCCTGGGGACCCCAAGACCCAAATCCCTTGAGTCTCACAACAAAAGGAAATAATCCTTTTTCCCTTCCCCCCTCCAGATGCTCCTGGAGAGATACACAGACACAAGCTCTGTGAAACTACGCAGAGTGATTCCCCCTCTCCGTTCCCAATCCTGGAACAAAAGTACTTTCCTATTCCCCCAGAGGGAATGCAAAATCAGGCTAGCAATCCAACACACAGAACTTCCCTGATTTCTTCCTCCCACCAATTCCCTGGTGAGTACAGACTCAATTTCCCTGAAGTAAAGAAAAACTCCAACAGGTCTTAAAAGAAAGCTTTATATAAAAAGAAAGAAAAATACATACAAATGTGCTCTCTGTATTTAGATGATACAACACAGGGTCAATTGCTTAAAAGAATATTGAATAAACAGCCTTATTCAAAAAGAATACAAATCAAAGCACTCCAGCACTTATATTCATGCAAATACCAAAGAAAAGAAACCATAGAACTTACTATCTGATCTCTTTGTCCTTACACGTAGAAACAGAAGACTAGAAAGTAGAAAGTACTTCTCCAAAGCTCAGAGGAAACAGGCAGACAGACAAAAGACTCAGACACACACTTCCCTCCACCCAAAGTTGAAAAAATCCGGTTTCCTGATTGGTTTTCTGGTCAGGTGTTTCAGGTGAAAGAGACATTAACCCTTAGCTATCTGTTTATGACACCTGGGCCATCCTTTGGGCTCTCTGGTGAGATCCCTCAGCCTCCCATCGTCAGTCTCTACCCTGATTGGCTGAGCAGGGGGTTATTTATAGGGAGGAGACTCAGGTCCTTGTTGGTCTCTTTTAAGACCAAGGAAATAAGTCAGAACAAGTTCTATGTTTGATGAATTTTGCTGCTTCTCTGCATTAATTATCTCTGAGCAGTTCATGATTCTCTCTAACATTGCAGTTCTCCTCAAATACTTGCTGAATAATTACTGTCACTGTTGTTGGTCTGGAGTTCATCTGAGAGCACTTTATTCAGGTCATTCAATGTCTGAAATTCAAGATCTGATGGTTAGTTTGAAAATCAGGGCTCTTGGGTCCTATTCCCAACTCTGCCACTGACTGGCTGTGTGACCTCAGACAAGTCAATTCTCCTTTCTCAGCCTTAGCTTCTCCCTCTTTCAAGTAGGGATAATAATGATCCACTCGCATCTACCTGACGGTGGGTGGAGGATGGGGATCCATTGGAGAGTATCACTAGGAGTAGGGCATAATATGAGATGTCCTATCACGTTTACTCAGAGCAGATTAACACGTAATAGAATAGCTGAAATAGTCTATTTTATTTGTATTTTTTTATTTTGAAATTGTTAAGAGCAGCAAAGACTTAGCTCAGACTGAAGCATCTTATCTAATATTTGAGATCTAAGTGTCTCCTCTTTGTGTGTGAGGAGACAATTTAACACACTCCGACAAACAGGAGATGCTTTTGTTTTGCAATACAATATTTTTGCAAAGAACTTTCATCCCACTTGTTATGATTTTGAGAAACAAACTGGATTAGCCTGAATGGGATTTTCTGACAGAAATGGTTTCAATGAAATTTCTCCACCATCTCGATTCCTGGGCTCTATCCCTGCCTCTGGAAGGGTTTACTGTCTGTTAGAACAGGAGTCAGGACTGGTGGCTTCTCTTTCTGGCTCTGCCACTGCCTTGCTGTGTAGGCCCTTGGGGAGGTCACTTCCCTTCCCTGGACCTCAGGTTCCTCCCATCTGTCCAATGGGAACAGGGACAGTTCTCAAACTCTGGGCAGTTGTGAGCCTGAGTGAGAGAAGGGGCGTTAAAGCCCTGTGTGAACGAGAAAGGGGAGTTTCACAGTGTTTAGCACCAAGGAATTCTAGAGTTTGCTAAAATGTCTAGTCTGTGGAAACAACAAATGGTCGGGGCCAATCTTTAACCAGTGCCTTTTTTAAAGCCCCTTCAGGGATGTGAGTCCCTGTCTTTTAGGTAGCTGGGGTTCCTTGCCAGCAGGAGAGAAGAGGTTCCTCCTTCCATTTTTGTGGCCTTGACAAACCAGGTGCTGTGCCCCAGTTCTCGTCTGAGATCCCTGAAAAAGAACATCTTCCCATCCATGAACAAGACAGGACCTTTCTCTAAAAGGGGAACAAAGAGACCCCTGAGACTTACAGACTAGATAGCCTCACTGCCATAGCTGGAGAGATGCTGCAATACATTCTTAAACACTCAGTTTGTCAGCAGCACCTACAGAATAATTTCGTTCTTAGGACTAGTGACCATGGATTTGTCAAGAACAAATCATTCCAGACCAATCCTTTTTCCTTCTTTGGCAGGACTCCGGGTCTGGTGGAGGTGGGTAAACAGTAGATGGGATCTAGCTTGGTGTTACTAAGGCTTTTCACACAGTCCCGCAGGACATTCTCACAAGTGAATGAGGGAAATGTGGTCTAGTTGCAATCAGTGTCGTGTGGGTGCAGAGCTGGTTGAAAGCCCAGACTCCAGGAGCCCTTCTCCATGTTTGGCTGTCCAACAGAGAGGGTGTACCTAGTGGGTCCAGCAGGGATCAGTCTGGGGTCCGGTAATATTCAATATTTTCATGAATGATTTGGAAAATGGAGTGGAGAGCATGCTTCTAAAATTTGCAACTGACACCAAGCACTTTGGAGCACAGGATTGGAATTCAAAAAGCCCTTAACAAATTGGAGACTTGGTCTTCTTGAGCCAAACTCCATGGTTGGGCCCCTCTCCCTACACTGGGCTGAAGTGAAACCCCAGAGCCAAACACTCCTCCTGGGCAGTGCGCTCCGACCTTGAATGGTCAGATGCTGCTTAGCACTGTCAGAGCAGCTTTTGCTGGGGGATTCTCCCAGCACTTTCCAATAGCGGGAAAGTATGAAATCCCCATTTGACTGCTGGAGACAGTGCCCTAGAGGGGGGAGCAACTTACCCAAAATCCCCCAGAAAAAGGAAAATAACCAGCAGTGGAACCAATAGGAAACCCAGCAATGGAACTCAGGAGTGCTGGGGGGGGTGCTAGGGTGACCAGATGTCCCGATTTTATAGAGACAGTCCCAATTTTGGGTTTTTTTCTTATCTAGGATCCTATAACCCCCCACCCCCTGTCCCGGTTTTTCACACTTGCTGTCTGGTCACCATAGGGTGTGCACAAGTGTGGGTCCCAACTGCTCCCTGCCCCGCTCATTGAAGCAGATGTGCAGGGTTACTGCCCTGGGAACTGCAGGGCACCGGTGGACATGGGGTTGGCTAGAGGTAGGGTCTGGCTGCAGGCAGGGCAAGGGATGCGGGGCTGGCTGGCTTCAGGCAGGGGGGTGCATCAGGGGTTGGCTGGAGACAGGGCAGGGGGTGCCGGGCTGGCTGCAGACAGGGGGTGCAGGGCTAGTGCAGGCTGGGGGTGTGTGGGGGCTGGCTGGCTTTGGGCTGGGCCACAGGGGGGTGCGGCAGGAGTTGGCTGGAGACAGGGCAGAGGGTGTGTCAGGGGCTGGCTGCAGGACTGGCTGCAGGCAGGGCAGGAAGGATGCGGCTGGTGCGGGCAGGGCAGAAGGTGCAGGGCTGTCTGGAGACAGAAGCTGGCTGCGGGCAGGGCAGGGCAGGGGGTGCAGGGCTGGCTGCAGGCAGGGCATGGGGCAGGGCCAGTGCGAGGATGTTTCACGCCCTAAGCGAAACTTCCACCTTGCGCCCCCGCCCTGAGGTGCCCCACCCGTGGCAGCTCCCCTCCTCCACCCTGATGCGTCTCTCTTGTGGCAACTCCCTCGTTCTGCCCTGTTGCACCCCCCCTCGCCCCAGCTCACCCCTGCTCCGAGCACGAGCACCCCAAGCACTCTTGGGTCGCTTCACTTCTCCTGCCTCCCAGGCTTGTGGTGCCTAAGCCTTCCAGGCAGTCAAGCACCCTCCTCTGAGCCACAGCAGCCCTGACAGTTGACAATAGAGGCACCTTAACCCCTGAGTTCCTTCAATATGTCCCCCTCCGTGTCCAGCTCCGGTCACCAGATACTCGGGGTATGTCTATACCACCTGCCGAATCGATGGGCAGCAATCGATCCAGTGGGGGTTGATATATCGCGTCTAGTGTAGATGCAATACATTCAGTGCTCTCCCCTCGACTGCTGTACTCCAGCTCGGTGAGAGACGCAGGCAGAATCTACGGGGAGCTGCAGCAGTCGACTCACCACAACTGTGACATTATAAGTATAATCTAATATCTCATTGAAAGGTGACAGGGCCAGAAAGAGTTAATTAACTCACCTCACCGATTGACCTGACCCGTGGGTGAACCTTAACAACTGGTTAGCAAGATATGTAAATGAACAGAGCTTTGAAATGCAAGTCTGCAGTGTTAGAGGTAGAAGGGGAGATGTTTGCTCAGGTCTTGTGATGGAAGCAAACAAGTCTTGTCTATTGCTACACTTTTAATTCAAAGTGTAAGAAAGGAATATTAACATTTATGATGGTACTTGAGTGAAATAGTATTATTGTCTCTGTGTCTCTTTGAAGGCTGTGGTAACCTGTATTTGAACTGTTTGATGGATAAATTACCCTGTACTAATTGCCAGGATGTTTGGAAGGAGAGTTAAGCCTATTGTTTTCTCAAGCCAAAAGGCTGCTGGAAATGTATAAGAACCCTGGGACACGATCCTTCTTCATCTCAGATCTGCCTTGGGTTTCAAGAAGGGGAAACCTTAAGCCACAAGGATTGAGATCCCCAGTCATTGACTGGAGCTACCCTGAATATGGAAATTGGACCATAACCTATGGACTATTTCAAAAAGGACTTTTGGCTACTACAAGTTCACCTCTATTATGTATCTGAACCTCAAGAATTGAATTCAAGTCTATATGTCTATTAATCTTTTAACCAACACTCTCTCTTTTTTCTTTTCTAATACATTTTAGCTTAGTTAATAAGAATTGGTTATAGCATGTATTTTGGGTGATATCTAAGTTATAATTGAACCTGGTTATGTGGCTGATCCTTTGGGATTGGAATAATCTTTTCTTTTATATGTTGAAGTAAGATTTTCAGGAATCATCATCATATCTGACAGGTGTGTCTGGACGGAGGCCTGAGGCTGGGTACTTTAAGGGAACTGCATGGTTTAAACTTCTAAGTAACCCGTGAGGTACTACAAAAGCTGTTTTGTGCTGGATCGGTAAATCTAAGTATCGAAATGACCACCAGTGTTTGGGATTTGTCTGCCCTGTTTTGTTTGCAGTTCACCCTGATTGAGTGACCTGAGCTGGCTCCCATGGGCAGCACCATCACACCTACATCCAAGCTGTAGGGGTCCGGGGGATCTTAGGGGCCTTGGGGTGCTGAGATACCTACATCCAGGCTGTAGGGGTCCCTGGGGAGCTTAGAGAGTTTTTGGAGGGACACAGATACCAATCTCCAGGCTCTAGGGGTTCCAGGGGGGCTTAGGGGGTTCGTGGGGGGCACATATTCCTACATCCAGCCTGTAGTTGTACCAGGGGGGCTTAGAGGGCTAGTTGGGGGCATTGATACCTACGTCCAGGCTGGAGGCATCCTGCAAGTCTTAGGGGATTTGTGGGGGCCCAAGATACCTTTGTCCAGGCTGTAGGGTACCAGGGGGTCTTAGAGGTTCGGGTGGGCACAGATACGTATGTCCAGGCTGTATCGGTCCCAGGGGCGATTAGAGGTTTCATGAGGGGCACAGATATCTACGTCCAGATTGTAGATGTTCTGGGGTAGGGTTAGGGGGGTTGTGGGTGTACAAATACCTACGTCCAGGCTGTAGGGGTTCCTGGGGGGTTAGGGGGTTTCTGAGGGGCATATATACCTACGTGCACACTGGAGTGTCCCTGGGGGCTTATGGAGTCTATATGGGGTACAGATACCAATGTCCTGGCTGTATAGGTCCATGGGGGTGCTTAGGGGGTTTGTGGGGGCACAGATACCTAAGTTCAGGCTGGAGGGATCTCTGGGGGGCTTAGGTGTTTGGTGGGGAGCACAGATACCTACATCCAGGCTGCAGGGGTCCCGGAGGGGCTTAGGGTCTGTCTTGGAGTGTGGGGGAGTCCGGTCCTGCACCCCTCTTCCTGGGACACACAGTAACTCTCAGCCAGCCAGTAAAACAGAAGGTTTATTGGACAACAGGAGAGAAGGATACAGCAGAGCTTGGAGGCACAGCCAGGACCCCTCATTCGAGTCCTTCTGGGGGTTCAGGAAGCTTACTTCCCAGTTTGGGATTCCCTGAATTCAAACTACCCAGCCCCAAACCGAAACTAAACCAACTCAACTCCCTCCAGCCGGCCCCTTCCTTTGTCCAGCTTCCCAGGCAAAGGTGCTGATCTCCTCCCCCATGCCTAGCTCGATTTACAGGCTTCGGTCCTGTCCCTCACCTAAAGTCAGCCGCTGCTCTCCCATCCCCCACACAGACAGTCCCCACTCTATCACAGTAATGCCCAGAGCATTTCCCTCACGGAGCAACAGTGACACCGCGTGGCTATGGAGGGTAATGCACAGAGCATTTCCTGCATGCAGCAACAGTGTCACCGTGTGGCCACGCAGGTAGCTGTAGAGATCCCTGGGGGGCTTAGGGGTCATGGGAGGTAAAGATAGCAACGTCCAGGCTGGAGGCATTCCGGGGGAGCATAAGAGGTTTCGTAGGGTCACAGATACCTACGTCCAGGATGGTCGGGACCCTGGGGGAGTTAGAGGGGTTGTGGGGGGCATAGATACTTGCGTCCAGGCTGTAGCGGTCCTGGTGGGGATTAGGGGCTTCGTGGAGGACACCAATATCTACGTCTGGGCTGGAGGGGTCCCTGGATGGCATAGGGGGTTGTGGTGAGCACAGTGGTCCCTGGGGGTTTAGGGACTTGGTGAAGGTCACAGACACCTCTGTATGTCCTGGAGGGGTCCCTGGGGGGGCTTAGTGGTATTGTAGAGGACACAGATACCTACGTCCAAGGTATAGGGATTGGGGGGGCTTAGGATGTCGGGGGGCACAGATATCTACATCCAGGTTGGAGGGGTCCCAGGGGATTAGGGGTTTGTGGGGGGCACAGATATGTATGTCCAGGCTGGAGAGGTTTCGGGGAGGATTAGGGGGGTTTGCAGATGGCAGAGATACCTATCTCCAGGCTTTAGGTCCCTGGGGGCTTAGGGTTTTTTGGGAGGCACAGATATCTATGTCCAGGTTGGAGTGGTTCCTGGGGGCTTTGGGAGGTTCCTGGGGGGCACAGATACCTAGGTCGATGCTGTAGGGGTCCCCGGGTGGATTAGGGGTTTTCTGGGGGGCACAGATACATATGCCTAGGCTGTAGGGGTCCTTGGGAGGCTTAGGAGGTTTGTGGGGGGCACAGAAACTACGTCCAGGCAATACGGCTTCCAGGGGGAATTAGTGAGTTTGGGAGGGCACAGATACATAGGTCCAGGCTGGAGGGTTCCCGGGGGTGGGGCTTAGGCAGTTTGTGAGGGGTACAGATACCTGCATCCAGGCTGGAGGGGTCCCTGGGGGGCTAAGGGAGTTTCTGGTGGGCACAGATACCTACCTCTAGGTTGGAGGGGTTCCTCAGCACTTAGGGGTTGTGGGGGGCACAGATACCTAAGTCCAGGCTGGAGAGGTCAGGGGGGGCTTATGGGGTTCAGGGGGCACAGATACTTATCTCTATCTCTGTAGGGGTCCCTGGTGCGCTTAGGTGGTTTGGGGGGGGCAGATACTTAAGTCCATACTGTAGGCATCCCTACAGGTGCTTATAGGTTCCTGGGGTGCACAAATACTTATGTCCAGGCTGGAAGGGTCCCGGTGGGGTTTGGGGTTTCATGGAGGGCACAGATACGAACGTCCAGACTGTAGGAGTCCCAGAGGGGCTGTGGGGGTACAGATACCTACATCTAGACTGGAGGGATCCTGGGGGGTATTGGGGGTTTGTGGGGGGCACAGATACCTAGGTTCAGGCTGTCGGGGTCCCAGGGAGATTAGGCGGTTCACTGGGGGCTCAGATACATCCAGACTGGATGTGTCCCAAGGAGCTTAGGGGGTTCGTGGGATGCTCAGACACCTGTGTCCAGGCTGTAGGGATCCCTCGGGGCTTAGGGGGTTCGTGGGGGTCACAGATAGGTACATCCAGGCTGAAGGGGCCCATGGGGCATTTTAGGGGGGGTTGTGGGAGCACAGATACCTACATCCAGGCTAAAGGGGTAATGGGGGTGCTTAGGGGATTGGGGCGGACACAGATACCTATGTCCAGGGTCTAGGGGTCCCGAGAGGATTGGCGTTTGAGGGGGGAACAGATATCTACGTCCTAGCTGGAGGGGTCCTGGGTGGTTTAGTAGGTTCGTTGGAGTCACAGATACCTACGTCCAGGCTGTACGGGTTCCTGGGGCTTTAGTGGGTTTCTGGAGGTCACAGATACCTACATGCAGACTGGAGGGGTCCCGGAGGGCTTAGGAGATTTATGGGGTGCACAGATACCAACGTCCTGGCTGTAAAGGTCCCTGGGGATCTTTGCAGGTTCATTGGAGTCACAGATACCTACATCCAGGCTGTAGGGGCACAGATACCAACGTCCTGGCTGTAGATGTTCCTGGGGCGCATAGAGGGGCTGTGGTTGCACATAACCCTATATCCAGGCTGTCGGGGTCCCTGGGGGATCAGGGGGTTTGTGGGGAGTTCAGAGACCAACATCCAGGTTGGAGATGTCCTGGGAAGGATTAGGGAGTTTCTGGGGTGCACAAATACCTATCTCCAGGCTGTAGGCGTCCCTGTGGGCCTTATGGGTTCATGGGGGGCAGAGATAACTATCTCCCATCTTTAGGGGTCACTGGGGAGGGTTAGATGGTTTGTGAGGGGCCCAAATACCTACGTCCAGGTTCGAGAGGTCCCTGGGGGTCTTATCGGGTTCGTGGGTGGCAGAGATATCTATGTCCAGGCTAGAGGGGTGGCTGGGGGACTTAGGAGGGTCGTGGGAGCACAGATACCTAACTTCAGGCTATAGGGGTCCCGGGGGTGCTTAGAGGTCATGGCGAGCACAGTACCTACATCCAGGCAGTAGGGGTCCTGAGGGGATTGGGGGTTGTGGGGGGCAGAGATACCTATGTCCAAACTGAAGGGCTCCCTGGGGGTTTAGTGCATTTGTTGGGGTCACAGATACCTACATCCAGGCTGTAGGGGTCCCGGGGGGCCTTAGGGCAGGCCTGCACAACATATGGCCCGCGGGCCGCATGCGGCCCGCGAAGGCTCACTGTGCGGCCTGCAGCCAGGATTCAAAAGCCTCTGAGCTGCCCGGAGTGGAGGGGAGCTCAAAGCTCTTTAAATCTCAGCCGCGGTCCGGATTCATAGGGCTCTGGGCTGCCGGCAGTCATGGGGAGCACAGAGCTGTTTAAATCTCAGCCGCGGCTGGGATTCATAGAGCTCTGGGCTGCTGGCAGTGGCAGGGAGCCCAGAGCTCTTTCAATCCCAGACGTGTCCCGGATTCAAAGGGCTCTGGGCTGCCCGCAGAGATTCCCGGCCACATCTGGGATTAAAAGGGCTCAGGGCTCCCCACGGCTGCAGGCAGCCCAGAGCCCTTTGAATCCTGGGGGCGGCTCCAGCGGATGGGCTGGGGCTGGGATTTCAAGGGCTCAGGCTCCCCTCAGCAGCAGGAGCTCTGGGCCCTTTAAATCCTGCCCCAGCCCCACAAAGCTCCGGGTTCCCCCAGCCACTGGAGCCTGGGGCCTTTAATTTGACCCTGAGGGCTCCCAGCCACCTCTTCGGCTGGAAGCCCCTGGTTGATTTAAAATCAAGTATCACCTCCCCACCCCCAACCTTCCTTTTTGGCCCACAGCTGTTTTGGTGGGGCGGCGCTGGGGAAGGAGGGTTTGTATGTTTCTGCAGGGTTGAGCGGTGCTGGGGCAGGGTGTTTTCGTGGGGCCGGGAGGTGCTAGGGGGGCATGTTTCTGTGGGGCCGGGGGCTGTTTTCTTTGGAGTAATGTGGCCCTCGCCGCTTTGCAAGTTGTGCAGGCCTGGCCTAGCGGAATGCCCTGATCGGTATGGGTGGGAGTGTGTATGCAGTCCCAACATGAGGATTGATTTACACCTTGTGCAACTGCCCGGGTTAAATGCAAAAAACTATTATCCTCCCACTTTGCATGCTTTTGGGGGAACACAGGAGGTAATAGCAGCAATATCATGGCAAACAGTAACAGGAGGGCAAACCCTGGACCTGAACCCATATTGGGCGATTACTTTAGGGCCTCAGAATCACAAGTCCCCAAGTGACCACAGAATAAGAAATACTAACACCAACACGTGAGAAACCCCCACAAAAGAGCCAGGTTGGTCCTCTGAAAATAAACACAGCCAATGTTCAGTGTGTTTGCAGAGAGTGCGCTGTGGCAGTTCAAAGGGATCACAGGGCATTCCCAGCACTCCTTATTGTCTCTTAAATAACAGCTTAAGTCCCAAATCACTGCTGGAAGTATTCTCAGCAGGCTGGACGGTCCACTGTTCAGGAGCAGGCACTACTTTCAGACAAGAGTGATGAGTCCAGTTTTTGTGTCCCTCAACCTTTGCTGCTGTATGGGAAACCAGCAGGACGGTGTGGGGTCCTTCCACTTCTCCTGGAAAGGCTCTTCCTTCCAGGTACAAACAAGCATGGAGTCGCCGGGCTGCAAGGAATGGATTGGGACATCCAGCGACAGAGGCTGGAAATCTTTGGTGTACCTGTGAAGAGAACAGAGAACAGCAGACAAAGAGCGCATGTACTGAGACAAGAAACCACACCCCATTTCCCACTCCCCTGCCAGAACCAGTGCACCATTCATAGGCCATGCCCTTCCAAACATAATCTCAAAGGGACTGAGCCCTAATCTGCCCTTTGGGAGAGCACGGACACGGAGTAAAACAAGGGGCAAAGCATCAGGCCACCGAAGAGAGGCCTCCTGGCAAACCTTCGAGAGATGTCACTTGAGTGTCTGATTCATGCGTTCCACTACTCCACTGGCCTGCGGCCGCCAAGGAGTGTGGAGCTTCCAAGGGATCTGTAAGACACCCGATATGTTCTGAACAATTTTTGATGTGAAGTGGGTTCCATTATCAGATTCCATCCACTAGGGGAGTCCGAATCGAGGAATAATCTCCTTGACAAATTTTAATGCCACTGTTCTGGCCGTATTGTTTCGACATGAGAAGGCTTCAGGCCATCCGCTGAATCGATCCACTAAGACGAGAAGATATTTTGTACCCTTGAGTCCGGGGAAACTCAGTAAAATCTATTTGCCACACCAGTCCTGGACCTGGGGTGGGTCCCGGAGTTGCTGGCGTCACTGACAGTCCTGGTTGTGGGTTATTCTTTTGGCAGACCAAACATTCAGCTTGTAGCTGGGATGCTATGGGTCTAAGTCCAGAGGTTAGAAAATATTTACTCATAAGCTGGGTAAGAGCCTCCCTCCCTGCATGGGTAGTTTGATGTAATTGCTGTAACACTGGTGGGATTAGGCTCTTAGGTAATAGAATTCTTCCCTCTGTGGAGTGGAGCCATCCCTCCTTTTCCTGGAGACCAAGCCTGTCAGCCAGGTTTCTTTCTTCCGGAGAGTACTGCGGGGCTGGGAGCTCCCCTACCGATGGGATAAGGGCATGCATATGGGCAGTCTTTGCCTCCGGTGGCTGCAAGGTAGCAGCACGCTTGGCTTCCCTGTCCGTCCTAGCATTGCCCCGGGCCACATCTTGATTTTCCCTTTGATGGACCTTACAGTGCACCACTGCTACCTCTAAGGGGAGCTGTACAGCTTCTAGAAGCCGGAGGATCTGGGACCCATGCTTAACCAGAGATCCTTGGGCTGTTAGCAGTCCTCTTTGCTTCCACAAACCAGCATGAGCATGTAATACTCCAAAAGCATATTTAGAGTCAGTAAAGACGTTGACTCGTTTTCCTTTTGACAGTTCAAGTGCACGGGTCAGGGCTACTAGTTCAGCAAGCTGAGCAGATGTCTCAGCAGGTAAACCCTCGGCTTCCACGGTATCGTGGAGGATTACAACAGCATAGCCCACCCTCCTTTGTCCATCTACAACAGCACTACTGCCATCCGTGTACCGCTCACACTCTGCATTCGGAAGTGGCTGGTCCTTTAAGTCTGGACAGCTGGAGTATTGGGCATCTATTACATCTAGACAGTCATGTTCCCGCTCCTCTGTCTCTGGCAAAAGGGTGGCTGGGTTAAGGGAGGGGCAGGTCTGCAGGGTGACTTCAGGGTTCTCTAAAAGCTTAGCCTGCTACCGAGCCACCCGAGCCTGGGTGAGCCAAAGACCACCCTTGCCATCCAGCAGGGCCTGAACCATGTGAGGAACAAACACTTACACAACCCCTCCCAGGATTAACTTCTCAGCTTCCTCAAGGACTAGGGCAGTTGCAGCAACCGCCCGTAAACACACTGGCCACCCCTTGTCAACTGGATCAAGTTGTTTGGAAAAATAAACCATGGGACGTTTCCAAGTACCTAATAACTGAGTGAGCACTCACAGAGCCACCCCTTTCCTCTCATGTACATACAGCTGAAACGGCTTGGAGAGGTCCGGCAGACCCAGGGCTGGGACTTCCATTAACTTTCTTTTCAGAACCTTAAATGCCTTGTCAGCTTCTGGGGACTAGTGAAAGGGGTCGTGATCTGCTCCCTTAACGCATTCTTACAATGGTTTGGCCCACAGTCCAAATTCAGAGATCCATATTCTTCAAAAGCCTGCCATGCCCAGAAAGGCCCTGAGCCGTTTACAATTGTTTGGGATAGGAACTTGACAGATTGCTTCCTTCTTTTCATTTGAAAGCTGACGTTCTCCTTGCCTTATGTGAAACCCTAAGTACTGTACTTCTTGGGAGGGCGATTTGAGCCTTACTCCGTGCTACCCGATAGCCTCAGAGTCCAACAAAGTTCAGGAGGCTCACAGTGGCTTTAAGGCCAGGGGTTAAACCCACAGCTGCAATTAACAAGTCATCTACATATTGCAAGAGGAGGACCTTGTCCTCATTGTCCCATTCCTCCAAGTCCCTAGCCAGGGCCTGGCCAAAAAGGGTGGGGGAGTTTTTAAATCCCTGGGCCAAAACTGTCCAGCAAAGCTGCTTTTTAACCCTCCTTTCGTCCTCCCATTCGAAGGAGAAAATCTCCTGAGATGGTGTGTCAACTGGAATTGTGAAGAAGGCATCTTTTAAATCCAGAACTGAAAAATGGGTATACTGTCCCCCCACAGAGGCCAACAAGGTATATGGGTTTGGGACGAGGGGGTGCAGAGTTTTAACCCGTTCATTGACTGCTCTGAGGTCCTGCACCAGCCGGTACATGCCATCAGGCTTCTGCACAGGCAAGATAGGAGTGTTCCAAGCTGACTGGCATTCTCGAAGTACACCATATTGTAGGAATCGGTCTATAGTTCCCTGTAGCCCCTCTCTGGCTTCCCCCTTTAGTGGATACTGTTTGATTTGCACTGGGCCTTTTCCTGGCAAAAGCTGCACATTGACAGGGGTTTGGTGTGTGGCTTTTCCCAGGACCCCTGATGCCCAGACTAAGGGGTATATCTGGTCCTCCCACTGGCTCCACTCTGGGGCTTGCATAGCTGAGGGTTCAGCTGCAAGAGTCATGATCCATGCATTCTCAGGGGGTAAGGTAAGGGTTATTTCATCTTGAGTAAAATGCAGGGTGGCACCTAAGCGACAAAGCAGGTCCCATCCTAGCAGGGGTGTTGGGCAATCGGGAAGGTGAACCAGCTTGTGAGATATAGTTCTGTTTCCCAAAGCACATTCCGCTGGGGCATACGCTGAACATTTGGTTCCTTTTCCTGTGGCACCCACCACAGTGAGAGAGTCTGCCACGGGCAGTTGTGCGTGTTGCTCCAGATTCTACTAAAAAGTCTATTTCCGAGTTTCCCACCAGCATTTTTACTCGGGGTTCCGGGGGCAGGATGGTCTGTCTCCCTTAACACCCCTAGTCTTGCTCCTCCGCAGCTATCATAAGGGTATGCTCCCTTTGGGGGCATTCATTTTTCCAGTGTCCCTCCTGCCGGCAGATAGCACACTGGTTGCAACCCAGGTGCTTCTCCTATGGGTCAGGGCATCCACGCCCACGGCCCCTTACTCCCTGGCCCCTTCCACCTTCCTGGGGCCTTTCCCTGCCAGCTTGCACTGCCACTACTAACATTTTCACTTGCTTTTTCTCCTTTTCTCCCTCTCTCAGGCTATAAGCCTTATTTGCAGTTTTCAGAATCTGTGCCATGGTCATGCCCATTAAATCCTCCTTTTTCTGCAATTTCCTTTTAATATCAAGGGCTGCACGACTGGTAAAGATACCTTTTATAACTGCCTCAGTGGCCTGGTCATCGGGGTTTGCATTTGTATTCTGCCAAATAGTGTCTCGGATGCGCTGCAAAAAGGAAACCGGATTTTCCTTTGGCTCCTGTATTATCTCATATGGTTTTGCCCAGTTGTTGCGTCGGACAGCCGAGTGTCGAAGTCCATACAAAAGCAGCTCCTTATAGGAGGTGAGGCGGTTGAGGTGCTGCTCATCATTAGGATTCCACCTGGGGTCAGCCAGGGGAACCTGGTTCCCGGGGACAAGGACAGTATCTGGATTCACGTCATATCTCCGCTGTGCCTCCTCCCTTGCCTGGGACATAACCTCATTCCACTCCGCCTCAGACAACAGGGTCCTCATAAGGATCTGACAATCGTCCCAGTCAGGCTTGTGGCTAGCCAGACATCCCTCAAAAACTGAGATTCGTTGAGAATTCCCCAGCCTGTGTCTTAAAGGCTGCTAGCTCCACTGCATTAAAAGGCACATGGGTGTAAACTTGCATAGTAGTGGCCGGGCGCCCTTCTGCTCCTTGGCTGGCTATTCTGGTCTCGGTAATCAACGGATAGAATCCCACAGAGGGAGCAATCTCTGGGGCCTGGGGCACCTGCTCTTTATATGGTGCGGGTGTTAAAGCTGAACGGGACACCGAATCTGCCATTACAACTGTAGGAGGGCTCTGGGGACTAACATTAGTGACTACCGAACCAGTTGGAGTCAAATTACAGTGTTGCAAAATATCTATCCTATGCCATAAAGCCATAAACAATTGTGCATACAGATGTTCAGTCCATTTACCTGTTCGCTGACAAAACAGGATTAGCTGAAGGATCGTATTGTAATTAAGTGATCCTTCTGGTGGCCACCTCTCCTGGCTCTCTAGTTGGTATTGAGGCCAGTCTACTGTACAGAACCTTTTAAAGTTATTCTTAGTTATTGGATCCAAGCCAAACACCTTCCAATTCACCAGAATGCATTCTAAGGGTGTACACCGTACCTGGCGCCCCATACCATGCCCTTGACCCATTATATGACACTCTATCATCTAATGGGAATTACAACGACTGGGCGACCCCAGCCTCGAATTACAACGACTGGACGTCCCCAGCCTCGGGCCTAAGTCCACACTACTGAACTATTCCTACCTTATCCAAGGGACCGGTTCCTCACTGTCGCCTACAACTGCTTCTCCACTACTCGAGCGCGTTGCACCGTTGTGCCCTCTGGGGTTGCTCACACAGTGTCTCCGCCGAGGCCCCCAATGAAGTCACCAGTGCGCGCTGGGCGTCGGTCATCGCCGCAATCCGTTGACCACTAGGAGGGATCCAGGCAAGGCTAATTTTAGCCTCAATGCCCACTGTTGGGTGCCAAGAACTGTTGCCGGCAGAGGGTGGAGAAGCAAACCAAGTTTATTTGAGATCTCAAAGCGGTGCAGGAAGACTGACTCAAATCAAGCACGATTAAAACAAGCAGTCTGTTCCTTTATATTCATGAGAACTTTTCTTGCTGACTAACAATTCCACATTTCCCCTCCCTCTTCTGTCCAGCTGCAGCATTCTTTTCTCACACATTTCTTTGTTTTCCCCCTCTCTCTCCCCCTTTCTGCTGCAGAGACATGTATGCTCTATCTAAAAGTGGCCTTGAAACTTGCTTCAGCCTAGCTTCAATGTATTACAGCAGAGAACTGGCTGTTACAACCAAAAACTAACTGCTAACATTACATTTTTGCAACTATTAGTACATTAGGTTACACAAAGTGTTGAACATGGAGGAACAATGGTTCACTAAGGCCTACAACAGGAGGGCTTCATTGACACTTGTGATTTATCACTTTCCCGAGTTACCTACATTTACACCTGGTGACACCAACAGCTCCATGGGCCCAAGTCAGATGACCCAGGCCAGCCATGCTGCCATCTTTATCCCAGGAGAGATGGACTCTAAGGGTATGTCTCCTTTGCAATGTCAGCGCAGGTGTTGCATGCTGTGCTCAAAGCAGCACCTGGAAGCCCCATATTCACCACTCTCATATAATGATGATACGGTTTGTACAAAGTCTCCCTGGTGAGGTATCATTTCAAAAGTCTTGATCTGTTGAACATTAATATTGTGTTGGACTGTGTGTGTAGCATTGGTTGGGAAGTTATGAAGTTTGCTCTGTGTGCCCTACTGAGATATGTTATGAGGTTGGGAAATGCCCACCACCAGCCTTTCAGGTGTGACAATGGATGAGCCAGACTCGCGGCTGGCCCATTAAAGGGATCCACCCTCCCAAGGACTATCCCAGGAACTGTGTACAATGCAGACTTCTCCAATATAACACAGCGACACTGGGCACTGCTTGATTCACGTCCTAGCAAAGGAGCTTTCTAGAAAGTTGGAAGAAACTGTGAAAGAAGGGTAGAGACAGCATGACTTGGCCTCTCTCCCCCACAACTCAACATCTGGAAGCACACCTGGATGACAAAACTGATTCAGAAACCAGAAGAGAATAATAATGATGTAAGCAGAGTCAGGATGAGCGCTACCCTGACATCTGGTGGTGAATTGTAGGGAATGTGGAAAGAATTCTAAGAATTTCAAAGAATGGGGAAAGATTTGCATTGGCATCCACCCTCCACTTAGCATAAGCCCACAGCAGACTGAGATGGTTATTTTAACAGCTCTGGATCCCCAATTTCTTTGTTATTGGGGCAGGGGAAAAAAAGTTTGTCACCCTGATTGTGTGAATGGGGAGCTGTGGGACTGCTTTGTGACAGAGATGACTCACCCTCAGTTGGGTGGTACTTGCTAAACATGGGACATGGGTTCCAAAACCCCATGAAGGGAGAGAGGTTGGGGATTGGTGTGTGTACTTGATGGTATGGGCCCCTTGTGAGGGCTTGGAACACCAATTGCACATCCTCCTCTCTCCACTGTGGAATATCAGAGTTGATTTTTTATTCCTTTAACAATCCAGATACAGGTTACTGAGCTGAACTCATTTTTTGGCTAATACAGCAAAGAATCCTGTGGCACCTTATACACTAACAGATGTTTTGGAGCATGAGCTTTCGTGGGTGAATACTCACTTCTTCAGATGCATGTCACCCACGAAAGCTCATGCTCCAAAACGTCTGTTAGTCTATAAGGTGCCACAGGATTCTTTGCTGCTTTTACAGATCCAGACTAACATGTCTACCCCTCTGATTTTTGGCTAATGGTGCACTAGCACTGGGGCTCCCCTACTATGAGCTGAAATCACTAAAGAGCTGAAATTACTAAAGAGCTGAGAGCACTGAGTACTGTGCTAACTAGTGGGGGAGCCTGAAGCTATACTGTGGAACAGAGCAGCTGGTGGAGTGGAGCAGTTGCGGGGACGGCTGGAGCGGATCACGGGACAGCTGGTGGCAGCAGAGCAGCTGGCAGAGCGGAGTAGCTGTGGGACGGGTGGAGCGGCCCACAGAGCGAGCGGAGTCGAGCAGTTTGAAGGGACAACTGGAGCAGCTCACGGGACAGCTGGTGGAGCAGAGCAGTTTGCGAGGACGGCTGGAGGAGCAGAGTGGAGTGAATGGTAAAGTGGAGCAGTTTGTGGAGAAGGCGGGAGCAGAACCCATGGAGAGGCAGGGCAGTTGGCCCCGGACCACGTAAGGTGCCCCTTTCTACCCAGGCTGGGGGGAGGGACCTCTGCAGATAGACTCTCGAACTTTGGGGCTGCACTGACCCAGGACAGAGACTTTTGGATTGTGGGACTTTTGCGACTGTGGGTGATTTGGGGGTTGCTGGACTCAACAGCCCAGGAAAGAGCACACAGCCCAATTTCCTGGGGTGGGTCTTTGCTCACGGTTTGGTCTATGAACTCTAGTTGAGGTGTTTTCCCAATTTAGTGTTTGTTGTTTATCTCATGTATTAAACCTTTTCTGCTACACCGAGACTCTGTGCTTGCCTCTTTGAGGCGCCTAGGGGTGTGTGTAAGATTTTCCCAGGTCACTGGGTGGGGGCTCGAGCTGGTTTGGCATTGGGTTATTGAAACGGAACCCCTGGATACTGAACCCGGCCCTTGTTGCTGCCAACTCAGAGGGGCAGAAGGGTTACATAAACAAGACACGAGAAGTCATTCTTCCGCTCTACTCTGCACTGGTTAGGCCTCAACTGGAGTATTGTTTCCAGTTCTGGGCACCGCATTTCAAGAAAGATGTGGAGAAACTGGAGAGGGTCCAGAGAAGAGCAACAAGAATGATTAAAGGTCTTGAGAACATGACCTATGAAGGAAGGCTGAAAGAACTGGGTTTACTTAGTTTGGAAAAGAGAAGGCTGAGAGGGGACATGATAGCAGTTTTCAGGTATCTAAAAGGGTGTCATCAGGAGGAGGGAGAAAACTTGTTCACCTTAGCTTCTAATGATAGAACAAGAAGCAATGGGCTTAAACTGCAGCAAGGGAGATTTAGGTTGGACATTAGGAAAAAGTTTCTAACCATCAGGGTAGTTAAACACTGGACTAGATTGCCTAGGGAGGTTGTGGAATCTCCATCTCTGGAGATATTTAAGAGTAGGTTAGATAAATGTCTATCAGGGATGGTCTAGATAGTATTTGGTCCTGTCATGAGGGCAGGGGACTGGAATCTATGACCTCTCGAGGTCCCTTCCAGTCCTAGAGTCTATGAATCTATGAATAAAATCGACTAATTTCTGAAAAACTGAGTGTAGCATTGGGAGCAGCATCTGAGGTTTTCCTGTCTAGCTGGCTTGTTTCCTAGAATGAACGCTTCTTGAGTGGGGTGATCCACAGGGAGTAGCTCAAACCTCCAAAGTGCCTGGCCAGGGGCAGGACACTAGCCCAGTAAGGGAGGGTTGTGACAGTGACATCACAAAGGCCTTTGTAGGACCACAGACTATCGGTCAAAGGTGGTGACCTCACAGAGAGATGCTGACATCAGCCAGGCAGGACAGGGGCAAGGGACCAGGGAAACCTCAGAGACCCCTGTGGCTTTGCTTCAGCAAGTCTCCTTCTCCAGGCCTCTCTTTGAGGACTGAGGGAGTATTCGGGTTCACGTACATGAGGGCCAAGAGGAACCTGTTTTGAGTTTTCTCCTTCCCTTTCAGTGATTTTACTAGAAAACAGCCGTCCCTGTTTAGAAGAGCCTCCTGGAGGTTTGAAACCTGTTCAGTCTGATCTACCTGGTGAGAGTTGAAATCGAGGCATGGAAAACACGAGCTTAAGGAGGCAGAATTTTATTGTGCACCTGGGATTTTGTCCTTTAGAATCACTGGGGACATTAGGGTTTGTCCTTTTTGTTTCACCTCTTCCTCCATCCCTCCCTCCCTCCTTTCTCTTCTTCTCTTGCATCCTTTGTCCTTTTACTTGTTCTCCTCCCAACACCAGGAGGGGTGTGTGTGTGTACATGTGTGTGTTGCGGGGGAATGCTCTGCAGCTCCCACTGTGGGAGGTCCACCCATAAATGTGGGGCTGAACTAGTGCTCGGGCAGTGATCCCCACCAGTGACCTGAGCCATCCCTCCGGGCTCCCTGGTGAGAACCCTCAGCCTCCCGTCCTCCGTCTCTACCCTGATTGGCTGAGCAGGGGGTTACTGAGAGGGAGGAGACTCAGGTCGTTAGTGTTCTCTTTTAAGATCAAGTAAATAAGTCAGAACAAGTTCTATGTTTGATGAATTTTGCTGCTTCTCTGCATTAATTGTCTCTGAGCAGTTCATGATTCTCTCTAACATTGCAGTTCTCCTCAAATACTTGCTGAATAATTACTGTCACTGTTGTTGGTCTGGAGCTGATCTAAGAACACTTTACTCAGGTCATTCAATGTCTGAAATTCAAGATCCAATGGTTAGTTTGAAAATCAGGGCTCTTAGGTCCTATTCCCAACTCTGCCACTGCCTGGCTGTGTGACCTAAGACAAGTCAATGCTCCTTTCTCAGCCTTAGCTTCTCTCTCTTTCAAGCAGAGATAATAATGATCCGCTCCTACCTACCTCACAGTGCGTGGAGGCAGGGCTGGCTCTAGGTTTTTTGCCGCCCTAAGCAAAACAAATTTTGGCTGCCCCCACCCCAGCCCTGGGCTCCCCGCCACACTCTCCTGCTGACCAAGCACTGGGCTTCCCCCCACCTGCAGCCCCCTGCCACTCCAGCCCTGGGTTCTCCCCGCCCCACACCCTGTGCCAACAACATAGGTTTGTTCTCCCCAGTCCGCCCAGGCTGAGCTGCTCCCTTTTATACTCCATCTCCAGTCGGAGCATGCCCAGAGAGGGTGAGGGGGTGTGGCCTCTTCAGCCCACAGGGTGCAGTTAACCCTAGCAGTGCCAGTGCAGGGTTGATGCACCTCATCACAGACAGCATTTCCCAAATTTTGGGATTAGCCAGGAGATCTCTTCAGAGGTAACCTCCTGTAGGGACTGGGTCACAAATACCTTGGGAACCAAATACCTGGGCATTTTGCCTAGTTCCAAGTCACTTGCTGTGGAATTCTATTCCTGGATCATCTGAAACAATATTGACTTAAACAATTGAAGTACCCTGTGACCATGTGCACTTACTTCCATCAGTTGCACCATTTGGGGTCTGCTGCTGTTCACCTTTTCAGAGTGGAGATTTAAAAACAGACTGTTTCTCTGATAATATGTCCAGCAGCTTGGAGTATTCTCTCCTGTTGACTGAACTGCATTTGAATTTTCTCCATGTCATCATGCAGGGAGGGGAAAAAAACAAACCTAAAGTAAAAAATGATGGTCATTTGCCTGAAATTTCCCAATAAATCTGAGCTACAATCTGTCAAACAACACTAACATGCAGTTATATGACCAAGGAGCCTTCATGAAAGATAGAAAACCCATATCACAGACAGGTAGAAGACACTTTCATTTTCATTTAAAGTGAAATTCCAGACTAGGTTACATCTGATGTCTCAGAATCAGGATGAGAAATTCTCCCCTGATCCACTGAAACCTGCTTCACCCAGCGCTGTCTCATTAGTGTTATTTACAGAAGTTTTAGCACCTACAGAACAGGTGGAAAAAACAGCCGACCCTCCCAGAAGTGGCTTTGCCAATAGAGGGAAAAGGGGATTTGAACAGTGCTTGGGATCCATTTGAAATCCCCTTCCAGGTCTGTGACACTTTCAGCTCCTGCCAGAGTGACTCTGATTTAGGATCAAAGACGTCCAAGCACCATTCCCAAGCATGGACAGCCAAGAACATGACCTCACCGGACACGTTGGGAAGTGAAGGAATATGAAGGGGTGAACTCTGCATGGCTCAGACACAAGGTAACAGTTCTGGGGTGATGGGGAAGGACGGAATCTCTGAGTCGCCCCATCTCCTTCCAGTGTCACAGAGCCTGAAATGACCCTTATTTCCCTGACACTGCTCCAGCTCTTCATCATATTTAAATATATTTTACATGAGAAAAAAGTCAACAAAATAACTGCTGTTCTGCACAATCCAGGGTAATGTGAGAACAACTGGGAATGAGACGATCTGTCCTCAGAGAGGAACATGGCAACTCGAACAATAACTTTGCACTGAGAGGAGGAGTATAAATGTGAATCTCCAGGTTTGTTTAGACAAGGAAATGTGACGGTGGTTAGGTCAGATCAGGAGGAAATGTGCTAGATAACCCCACCCACTATCCATGGCCCATGTCTTTACTGCAAGAATAGCTGTCTTTTTACATCAGGAAAGTGAACTCAAGCTAGCTAACTCCATGGCAACCACAGTGATGAGACCCAGGTAGATTTTATCTCAACATAGCTGGTTGAAGACACTCCCCATCTCCCCCACCTGGGGTGATGACATTCCTGATAGAAAGGACACCCACTCCCATGACTCACAGGACAATGGAGTTGATAGAAAGGACCACAGGATCCACCCCAAAGACGGGCGAGCTTCAAAAGTGCACAACTCGTGTGGGAGCTGAGGGACTACAGTGGGCAAAAGATGCAAACAGCCTTAACACTCACTATCTGGGAACTGTCAAAAGAATTAAAGAAAAAAAGTCTTCTGACAGCTCTAGAGAAGGTTTTTATGAAGTTTATCTCCTTTACAGATTCTCTGATGTTTAGAAAGGCCTGAACTATGAGCGAAGCTTTTCCCACACTCGCAGCATTCATAGGGTCTCTGCCCGGTGTGGATTCTGTAATGTGTAATAAGGGTTGAGCTCCGAGAGAAGCTTTTCCCGCACTCACTGCATTCATAGGGTCTCTCTCCTGTGTGGACTCTCTGGTGAGAGATAAGGGAGGAGAGGTGAGTGAAACGTTTCCCGCACTCACTGCATTCATAGTGTGTCTCTCCTGTGTGGATCCTCTGATGCATAGTAAGGTTTGAGCTCCGAGAGAAGCTTTTCCCACACTCACAACATTCATAGGGTCGCTCTCCTGCATGCGTTGTCTGATGAGAGGTAAGGGAGGAGGAGTGAGTGAAACGTTTCCCGCATTCACGGCATTCATAGGGTCTCTCTCCTGTGTGGATCCGCTGATGTATAGTAAGGTTTGAGCTCCGAGAGAAGCTTTTCCCACACTCGCAGCATTCGTAGGGTCGCTCTCCCGTGTGCATTGTCTGATGAGAGATAAGGGCTGATCTCTGAGTGAAGCTTAGCCCGCACTTACAGCATTTGTAGGGTCGCTCTCCCGTGTGGATTCTCTGATGAGAGATAAGGGTATATCTCTGAGTGAAACTTTTCCCACACTCACAGCATTCATAGGGTCTCTCTCCTCTGTGTATTTGCTGATGCCTACTAAGGGCAGAGGTACGATTGAAGCTTTTCCCACACTCACAGCATTCGTAGGGTCTCTCTTTTGTGTGGATTATCTCATGTCGAATAAGGGCTGAATGGTAATTGAAGTTTTTCCCACACTCACTACATGTATTCTCTCGCTTCTCCGTGAGGATTTTCTCCTGGGACGTAGTTTCCTTGAGGTCCCTGTGAGTTGCCTGACAATTAATGGGTTCATCCACTCTCTCCTCTGAGTGGTTTCCCTGCTCTCTCTCTTGTCTCTGGTAACTTTCATCAGCTTTTCCCTGATCACGGGGACTGGTCACGCTTCCTTTGGATCTTCGCAGTAATTCCCCATGCACTTCGGCAAGCTCAGCATCTTCCTGGTGAGGATTCTGCTCCTCGCTCTCCCTCACCCCCCCATCACCTGCTAGAAGAGAGGAGAAATCTCAGAATTGGGGATGGAAAGGCAGAGAGCAAACCCAAGTAAGTGCCGGAGAGACAGAAAATAAAAATCAGCGACTGAATTCCCCCAAACTCATCCCCATAGGGGAGAGTGGAGGGGATCAATTCTGCTCCACACCCAGGACCGGCCTTTAGAGTAGGCCGTACGGGTGCCTCACCCAAAGGGGTGCCGGGTGCAGGGTTTGGATTCCCATCTGACCTGCTGCCGAGAGGCTTGCTGGGCTGATGAAAACGGCACAGGGAGGCAGATAAGCAGCTGCGTGGGGGAGCGGGAGAGACCTGAGCTGCAGGGGGCAGTTGGACAACCAGCCATCAGAGCCAGGTGACTGCTCCAGAGCAGAGGGGCCTCTCCACACACACAGTCCTTCACACACTCCCATCAACACACACACACTCCTCATATCCTCTCCTACACAAACACACACGCATACACACACACACGCACACACACAAAGTCCCCCCAACACACACAACATGGGTCCCTGCATGCAGGTCACTTCCCCACCTGGGCTATGCTGAGACATCATGAGCAGCTGCTCTCCTGTCCTCCCCCTACACAGCCTGCAGGAAAAGTGACCTGGGTGCAGGATGCCCTGACGTCGCTCCTTGCTCCCCTCTCCCAGCCCCCCAGGGCTGCGTGGGGCAGGGGAGCAGCAGTCCAGTGGGGGAGCGAGCAGCAATGCCAGCTGCTTTGTGCATCTAGGTCAGGTTCCCCACTTGGGTGCAGGAGGATGCAAGTGTTAGGGGCAAAGGGGGCACAGTGCAGGGGTTGAGGGCTCAGGGAGGAGCAGGTGTTAAGGTGCAGGGGGCAGGGTTTGGGGTGAAGGGGGTATGCACCACACAGGGGTTCAGGATGCAGGAGGGAGGCACAGGGGTATGAGAGAAGGGGGCACAGTCCTGGGATTAGGGGCACATGAGGGAGGGGAAGGGGTTGGGGTGAAGGGGGCACAGGAGGGAGCAGGTGTTGGGAGGGGCTGGAGGGGGCAGAAGTTAGGAGTGAAGGGGGAGTAGGTGTTTGGAGCGAAGGGGGCACAGTGCAGGGGCTGGGGGGAAGGGAGGGTAGGGAGTTTGGCGAGCCCATGGGGGACAGAGGGAATGGGGGGGTGCCATGCCTATGGGAGCCAGGGGCACCAAAATGCAAGTTTGCCCCGGGTGCCATTTCCCCAAGGTCGGCCCTGCCCACACCCCATCCGAACACTCAGTCGGAAGGGAGGCAGCTCCAACCAAGCTGTCAATCACCATCTGTAGGAAGCCAGGAGTGAGATCTGCTGGGGACTGTCCTGAGCTCACTGTGTGGGGAATCCCAGCTGGTTCTCTCAGGCACTTACAGTTTCTGGGTTGGTTTAATGTTTCCTCACCTGTCCAGGGACTTCTCAGGATCTCGCTTTCCTCTGAACCCTGGAGATCCAGGACCCTTGGCTCTTCCCCTCCTTCCAACTGGGAGATCACAGAGTGTTTGGAAACTGGAAACCCTGCTCAAGGGAAAGAAAACAAGGGAGGCAGGAGGGTACTTTGCCCACCTCTGGTATAGATGGTAACTAAACAAACCTCTGCGAATCAGGAAATGAAAAGTTAATGTAAACGCCCCCCTCCTCCTTCAATGCAACCTTAACTTTGCCCCCAACCCTTAACCCTGCAGCTGGCAAGAACCACTGAGGATGGTTCTGTGTGGGCCACGCAAAGGTTAACAAACTGCCACAGGGACTCTGATATTCAGCTCAATGCAGCAGTAACAGGATGAATTCTATGGTCTGTGGTATAAAGGACGTCAGAGCAGATGACCTAATAGTCACATCTGGCCTTCAAAGCTGTGAACCTATAATCGATCTGAGGAAAGACTAAGAGAACGTGCCGTCGTCTGTGCTGTGTTCACAGATGGGAATCCCAACATCTATCCACATGCCTCCAGCTGTGTGCACTGGGCCAGCTGTAGCTGTGACTGGCTGATGGAGGGATGGGTTGCAGCAGCTGGGCAGAGCTGTGCCTGTGCTACGCAGAGAGGTGCATGTGAAACTTGGGGGGCCAATTCTGCCTCATTTCTGTGCTGAGTGTTGCAGGCTTTGTCAGCAAAGGTGCCCAAGGGTGTGTTCTTGCCATGGGGATTGTCAGCACCCTGGTGGCGTATGTTGGAGTGATCTGTGGGGCTTAGTGAGGGGTAAGTGAAGGCAGTGACTCACAAGGAAAACTCAGGTTGAGGGCAAAGGGGTGGTAACACTTTGCAAGTCTGAGATGGTCTGTGTGCAGGAGGTTCAGTACTGGAGAGCAGCCCAGGGGGAGGAAGCTTCTGTTTGCTATGATGGAGATGAACCCGATTATCTTAGCAAAGAGAAGTTGTGAGACTTTCTGCTGGACTGCTCTGTTCCCAGAGCCCTCTGTAACAGGGGAGGGCAGAGGGCTAGTGTGTGTGTCACTGGCATGTCGGGGGGCTGCTGAAACCGGACAGAGCAGAGGTGGCATTGTGGAGTGGTGTGAACCTAAACTTTTCATTTCCCCTTCTAAGAACCGAGGGGACGAGAATCCTTACCCGGCAAGGTCACCTTCTCATAGTTCTCCTGCATGATGTCTCTGTAAAGGGTTCTGCGAGTGGGGTCCAAGTGTTTGTTCTGAGGATCTAGGCCCACGTTAAACAAGTCCCAGCAGGTTTGTCACACTCTGTCCCCCTCCCTTTCCTCACCCAGGGTATTCCCTGCCCCCTCCAGCCCTAACTCCCCACAAGTTGCCACCTCTTCAGTATTTCCTGCCCCTCCCCGTCCAGCTGGAACCCACCAGCAACCCCCCAATATCCCCGACCTGAGCTGGGTCCACTGCAGCCAGAGAGCCCCCCCGACCGGGCACGAAGGGATTAATGCCTTCCTGTGTCCTGCAACCCCCCCGCCGCCCCCAGCTGCTCCGCCCCTTCCTGTGCCCCAACCCCCCCCAGCTGCTCCGCCTCTTCCTGTGCCCCGCAACCCTGCCCCGCTCCCAGCTGCTCCAGCCCCTCCCTGTGCCCTGCACCCCCTCCCGCTCCCCCGGGCTGTAGCGCTCGCCGGGGCGGGCTGCAGCGGCTGGGATCCAGCTGACACCCTCTGCTGCTACACCAGCCGCTGCCCCTCTCCTGCCCCCTCCTGCGGGGCAGCGCGGGGGGGGGCGGGGACACGCGTGGGGCGGACACGCTCCTGTCGCGGGGGGGTCAGGACTGGGGGTCGGGGTGGGGTGGGGCGGTTATTGCACGGGGGTCACAAGCCCCCCCGCCCTGCCGCTCCCCGGGAAAGGCGGGGGGGGGGGTTCTAAGAGGCACCGGCTGGCAGAGGGAGATGGGGAGGGACAGGGTCAGGCCCCAGGGACCTCCCTTACCTGGGCTAGAAAAAAACGGAAGCGCCACCGGCGCAGGCTGGGAGTTGTAGTTCCTGACTCTCCCTGGACCGGAAGTGACGTTAGGTGGGAGCGCACAAGCGGAGCTGCAAGCGCGCGCGAGTCGCTCCGGTTCTGCCTGGCTCGCGCGGGGCCGTTGGAGCCTCTCCCGGGGCCGGAGAAGGGTTTTCTGTTTCCCGGCTCTGGACATGCGCAGATCGGGCGGAAGGAGAGTCCCGCATGCGCAGAGGCCGCGTCACCCGCTGCTGGTGCCTGGGGCTGGGCGGGGCGGGGGTGAGACCTGGCTGGGAAAGGGGCGGGGGGGGAATGTCTGTGCAGCCCGGACATGGCCGGGGGGGGGGGAGCAGGTGACCCCCGAGGAGCGGGGAGAGAAAGGAGGGGCCCGGACTTACCTGCAGGGATTTGTCCTTGTGTGGGTGGGAAATGGTTCCCCCGAGTGATTTCTGAACTGGGCAGAGGCTGGGGGGGCCCTGAGACAGGGACACCTCTGGGCTGGGCTGGGGGGGGGTCCCTCTCTGCTGGCAACAGGGCGTGGGAAGGGCCAGGAAGGGGAGGGAGGAGCAAGTGTCCCCCATGGAGACGTTCCCTCCATAACCCCAGATTTTCTAGTCCACCTACTCCCCCCTCCCCATCACCTGCTTGTCACATTCCCGACTGCCAGCCCCTCCTTCCAGCCCCGCTCCTTTCCCCTGTGAAAAGACATCACCCAGGGCTCCCTCCTGGCCCTGTGAGTGTGAGGCAAGAAGAATCCGTCCCATCCTGTTGTTGATTCAATATCCCTGTATAATCCCCTCCAGTTTCCCCTCTTTTCTCTTGAACTGTTGAATGGTGACATAAAATCTCCCCACATATTGATGCTTGTCCCTTATATTGGCGAATATTTAGTTTGTGCCTCATTGTCTCTTCAGTTCTGAAATACTGATATCAAATTCTCAAAAATCTTCCCACTTTTCTCTCCAGGTGTGTGACTGAGATCAGGGGTTCTATCATACTGAGCGTGGCGCTGTTCTGCCAGGCGCTGTGGAAACCCCAGCTGAGATCTGGGCCTTTTTCTGCCAGGCACTGAAGAGACCCCAGGTGAGATCAGACCGCACTGTTGTCCAGATAAAACTGAGACCTGCACTAAAATCACGGCCCCCCTTGTGCCAGGCAGCGCACAACTGTGACCCAAACCGCTGCCTCCATTGTTCTGGGCACTTCAGAGACCTCGACTGAGATCTGTATCCCCGTTGGGTCTGGCATTGCACTGACCCTAACAAAGATCACACCCCAGCACTGTACTGTGCACTGCACAGACCCTGACAGAGATCCTGCCCCTACATTTTGCCAGTTGCTGCAGGGGCCCTAAACAAAATCAAGGATCCTGTAATGCTGGGAGTTGCAGAGTCCCCAACTGAGATCAGTCTTCCTGTTGTGAATGGCTCTGCACAGACACTGACCAAGATCAGGGTCCTCATTGTGACAGGTGCAGAAAAGACACCAAGAGTATCTCTACCCTGCTGTTAAACCCCCAGCTGGCCCATGCCAGCTGATTCAGGCTCAGAGGGCTCAGGCAAAGGGGCTGTTTAATTGCAGTGTAGATGTCTGGGCTCAGGCTAGAACTAGGCTGTAGGACCCCGCGAGGTGGGAGGGTGCCAGACCTTGGGCTGCAGCCCTAGCCAGAACATCGACACCACAATTAAACAGCCCCACAGCCTGAGCCGTGTGAGCCCAAGTCAGCGGGCACGGGCCAGCCGCTGGTGTTTGACTGCAATGTCGACATGCCCACAGGGACAGGCCTTGCCCCAAAAAGCTGAAAGGCTAAATAGGCCAGTGGTGGGAGGCGACTCTCCATTTTACAGATGGGGAAACTGAAGCTCAGAGAGCTGAACTGATTTGCTCAAGTTTGCATGGAGAAATTGTGGCAAAACTGGGAACTGAACCCAGATTGTTTGAATTCTTGCCTCTCCCTTTATCCACAAACCCAGCGTGTGTGTGTACAGTGTTGGTTTGGTCTGTGTTTGCCTTGCATTGGCTTCCAAGGGAGACTGTGGAATTTCCTTCACTGGTGGTTTTTAAGACCAGGTTAGAGGTACACCAGTCTGGGAATGTCTAAGGATACTTGGTTCTGCCTCAGCCCAGGAGGCTGGAGTAGATGACCTCTCAAGATCCCTTCCAGGCCTACACTGAAATAATTCTCTTTTGTGCTGTGCCCTATTCTACGCTGAACTGTTTTGCATGGTGCCTTTTGGAACTATCATGCACCATGTTGTGTTGCATAGTTTTATGATGCTTTGTTTTGCCTTAGCTTGTTTGGTACCTGTGTTATGTTGGTTTGAGTTGAGCTATTTTGCATTGTGTACTTTTGTCCTAAGATGTGTTAGTTTGCATTGTGTTGCTTTCTTCTCCTTAGTATTGTGTCATTTTATGCTATGCAATGTAGTTTTTTGTTTTGTTGTTGTTTGAATGGCCTGGCGACATGTTGTTGTGGTTTTTCTCTGTATGTTGTTTTATACGTATATATCGCATAGCATCCTTGAAATGTAAAGCTAGATAGGACCTCAAGATGTCATCAAGTCCAGTTCTCTCTGCCGAGGTAGGACCAAGTATATGTAGATTATCTCTGACAGAGGTTTGTCCTACTTGTTCTTAAAAGCTTCCGGGAAAAGAGACTCCACAGCCCCCCTGGTAAGACTATTCCAGAGCTGAACTAGCTCAGCTCTGGTGACACCCACACAGATGTTAATGGTGAGCGGCTGTGGAGAGAGAGGAGACCCCAGTGAGTGGGCAGCTAGGTAAAGAGACTAAAATTGGGAGGAAAAACATTGATGTGTCCAAGGTCTGTGACAGAGCTAGAACTAGATCCCAGTTCTAGTGGCACCATGCTACTGTTTTGGGCACTGAAGGTCTCTGCCACCCTGGTGTTTTAGGCACTGGTGCAAACCCTTAGTACAGACAGACTTTACACTAGTGCACTCTGGCACTGGTGCACCATGTGCCTGTTTGAAGGTTTGGTGTGTCTCTGTGTGGGGAGCAGTGATCTCACTGAGGCCTGGGGCTGGCTGACCAGTGCAGCTGGAAAGGGAGGGGCAACAGTGAGTGCTGGAGGTGTGAGCCAGGAGCACAACCCCAAAGGACTGGACACTGACTTCTCTTGACCCATGACACACACACCCAGCTGTGAACAGGGACCGCAGCTGAGCTGCCCTGCCAAGACAGCCTGTGCATCCATGGACAAACCACCTCTTCCTGCAGCCTAATACAATGGGGTCTGGGGACCTTTCCAAGCTGCGGGTGACGTGGCTCTGGCGTTAATGGGGTCTGTTCCTGGCTCTGTCCCTGACCTGCTTGGTGACCTTGGGGAAGTCTCGCCCCAAAGAGATCACAATCCAAGTAGACAATGGGTAGGAGGAAAACAGAGAGGGGCTGTGGACTGTCCCTCTCTGTGCAGTGCCCAGCAGAATGAGGGGGCTGATCTCAGTCAGGTTCTCTGCCATGTGCTGCACGATGGGGCCCTGATCTCCATCAGTGTCTGTGCAACACAAAGCACAGTTTGTAGACTCACAGACTTTAAGGGCAGAAGGTAGAGGTGTATTTCAGATGAGGTCTCATCGGTGCCTTTTATAACAGTACTAACCCTTTCATGTGTCTGCTGGAAATACCTCACCTGATGTATCCTAGGACTGCGTTAACATATTTCATGGCTGCATCACATTGGCAGCTCATAATTATCCTGTGATCAATCAATACACCCAGGTCTTTCTCCTCCTCTGTCACTTCCAATTGATAAATCCCCAGCTTATTGCAAAATTATGCACTTGGAGACTAACAACTAGAATTTGTGCACTGTTCATTTTCATCCCATTTCTGTTACTCCAGCTTTCAAGGACATGCAGATTTTCTTGTATGATTTTCCTGTCCTCCTCCATATTGGCAATCCCTCCCAGCTTTGTGTCCCACTCCCACTTCTTGTGCCAAGATCACTAATAAAAGTGTTGAGTACGATTGGTCCCAAGACTGATCTGAGGAACTCCACTAGTAACTCCCTCCAGCCTGACCCCCTTGTAGACTCCCTTTAACCAATTCTTTATTGACCTTTCGGTTCTCATATTAATCCCCATCTTCTCCAATTTAACGAATAGTTTCCCATGTGGAACTGTATCAAAAACCTTACTGACATCCAGATCAGGTTTCTGTGGCACAATCTACCTTTTGTAACACCACGTTTTATTTATTTATAGTGCTGAAGGCTGGGAGGAAGTGTTAGCAATAGGCTGAGAATGGTCATGTGGAGGTAGGGGATGGGATGGCAGACAGTGGGGAGGTGGGGGGGATGCGGCATTGGAGGTGTATCTGGGAATGTGTTTTGTAGGAGTCTGTGTCTCTGGCCCCTGTGGCCGTGGTGCATTCTGTACCAAAGCAGCACGTCAGCAGAGCAGACGCACACACCGTAGCTCTCCCTGGAACACGCAGCATTCACTGCCAGACGGGCTGAGTGACTGGCTGGGATGGATTCACTTGGACAGCGGTCTGAGGCTCTCATAGTTTGAGATGTTCCTTTGTGCATAGTTAATTCTTTCCATTTATTATTTTCCCCCTACCTATGCCTGATGCCGCTCTCTTCTTTATTTGCTTTGGTTATTTCAGTTCCAGTTTTTAAATGGGATCTAAGATTTGCAAAGCTGAATGAAAGATAAAACAAACAGAACCATTTGAATGTTGGCCCATAGCTGGTTGAACTGTACCTGGTGAAGGTTGGCTGTAATGACTGGGTTCCCTATAGCATTTTCTGGTGGGGCGGATAAAGCGACGTCAAAGAGTCAAATGCGTATTTTAGGGCAAAAGGGCTATATGCATGAGAAATGAACTGACACTTAATTTCCATTTCTTAATGCCTAAAATTTTGACACTCGCTCCCACCAATTTTTTTTTTAAAGCGATGCCCAGCACACAGTCAAGTTAATGAATGAAAGCACACCCATTATTGATTGCTTTCTGTTGCATGAGCATGTGATTAAGCACCTGATTAAAACTGTACCAATGTAAGTGAAAATGCATCAACCCAGCTTAGCTTCAGGATGTTCAGATGTTTCTAAATTAAATACATGGCAGAATGGTTAATGGGGAAAATACACTGAAATGCCTCTACCCAGTCCTGTTGACTTCTCCCAACCGTCCTATGAGTTCTGGCCTCTTGGTCAACTGAGCTCCCAGTCCCACTTCATCTGTGCCCTCTCCTAACCTAACCCATTTCTCAGCAATTCTTCATCCCCCTCGTCAAGGCAGGGGGTTGGTGCTGCAGCCCCTAAGGTACCTGTGTTAATCACTGTCTCTCATACTGGGGCTATTTAGATTTCAGGGAATGATTTCTCAGAATTACTGACTCTGGGAGATGGGAGAGAGCAGAGGCTCAGAGGGGGTTTGCTCTTAGGGCCACGTTCAACTCTGGTAGCCTCCATGTTACCTCGTCCTCCACCCTCTCTCATGTGTCTCTGATCATGTGTCAGAGTGTCATCTTCTGATCATAATGCCACTGGCCTCAGCAGAGCTCCCAGACAGGAGCTATGTCACGAGGGGGTTACGGTACTGAGAGTGAAATACATCACAGGGAGGGTGTAATTATCCTGAAATGAAACATTCCAGTCTAGGAAGTGAAAGATTTCAAGTACTTCATTACTTAAAATTATGTTTGCAATGATTGGATTTTTATGAATTAAATTGCAGCAAACGTTCATTTTACTGTACACACACGCACACACAGATGGAAAAATATTTATATAGGTAATATACAGAAATGCTTCTGGAGAAAGTGGAGTTTGATTTAAGGATGTTGACACTGTATATTTTGCCTGTGACATTGACAATTTCTCTTTGAACAGTTATATGATTTGGCTTTTGGAATCTCAACAATTACTGTAATTAAATAATTGTCGTCTGACGATCCCCATAACTTCCCACAGCTCTGAACATTGAAATTGTAAACATTGAAAAAAGGGCTTAAAAATAAATATCACTATCTATTGAAATTAAAAGAAAGAAATAGACAAAATGAATTTTGACAAACCCACTTAACAGCAATTGCAATATGTTAGGGGACGGAAATTCACAACTAAGGCACCAACCTTAATTCTGCCTTGTAGTGACACCAGGCAATTGCCGAAGGGCTACAAATTAGGCATTTTAGTATATAAAGTTCCAGATTCCAAATCGGTATGATCTAAAGACACATGAAATCTTTTCCACAGGATATCACCGTCACGGGGTGGTTTCTCTTGTTGGTAATTCCCAGAAGTGAAGAGATTAATAACATTTTCTCAGTTATGAAGTGGCCATTTCAGATTTCCGGGGAGGGTCTGTTGTTTTGCACTAGGGACCAGGTCCTTGGGGAGACGGAACCTTGGTTTCATTTGAACTTCTCCATGCTCAGCAGCTTCTGGAATTTGGTTCAAAGTATTTACATGTTTCCCTGCCCTGTTGTTAAAAGTGCTGCTTTAGAAAGTGGGGAAGGGCAGGAACTGACTACAGGATCAGTAGCTAAGTCCCTTAGATATTTATAGCTCATCGGAAGGAGGACGGGGATCGGTGAGGATCTGGGGATTTAATAATAAACACACAAATGTCATTGTTCTTAGTGAATTTTCATCTTCTAATTCTCAAACCCACTAATTATCCCTGGCTGCCCCCAGCAGTCTGGGGAGAGAGCTGACTGGCCAGTGTGGAACCGAAGGCCCATGGTTCTTTCCGTGGCTGACTCAAAGTCACCCACATTGAAATTCACTTCACTGGATAAATCCCTAGTTGCTGAGCTCCGTAGAGGGTTGGGGAGGTGAATTCCATCCCCCATTCTTGAGAATGGACCCCCCCTCCAAATCTCACCCTGATCTCAGACACTACCCCAGTCTTCCTCTGCAGTGATGGACCCACTTGATGCTGCCAGAGCCATGTGCCATGGGAGCTAGAGGGGACAGAGGCCCAGCTCCAAAACTGCTTCCCCTGCCCACAGCCCCCAAGCTGTGCTGGAGTTGCCCTGACTTTCCAATCTGCAGATCGGGTCCAAGGCTGCTATCCCAGCCCTGTGTCCATCCCACTACACACAACTTGTCACAACAAACTATGCCAAGATTTGGGAAGACCATCTGGGGCTGGCTGCAGTCTCCCTCTTTTGCTGCATGTGAGGAGAATGGGGTGGTCCCTCATATAGGATCCAAACTACTCAGGCGGCAGAAGGGAAATGTAGTTTCGTTTCTTCCAGGAGTTTGAAATGTTTGGTTTCAAGGTCCTGCGCTCTGTCTTCCTGCTTTGTTCCTTCTGCCAAATTTCAGATCTCTTGGAGAGACAAGGTGGAGTGAGGTTAATTTTTTTAGAACACAATTTAAAAACTAGCTTTGTGCTATTCCTGGACCAACATGGGTACAACAACTTCCCCTTTGACCCCTTCCCCATCTCACCTTCCCCCTCACGCGGAGGACTCTTCCACGTGTGATAGGAAAATAAGGGTTCAGTCCTGTCACTGGATTGGGTCTTGCCAGCACTAACGGGAGTGAAAGCCTGTGTGCATTAATGACAGCAGCAGCTCTGGGACTCGACTCATAGGGAGAAGAGATGGGAGTGAGCAGGTTATGTTTGTGCCAGGTGTGAGTTACTCATGTGGGAATTCTGCACCGCTGCGTATGCACAGAATTCACGTCCAGCGCAGAATTTCTTTTTTTTTGGCTTGAAGAAGATACTTTCTGCCTGAGATGTGCTACAGTTCTGCCTTTCACCCACCAGAGGCCCCTGTGGCACCAGAACAGGCAGCATTCAGCTGGGTTCATCTTGGTGGTGATTTGTTGCCCCGAGCTCTACCCCAAATGGGAAGAGAGTTAGTGGGTGGAACTTGGGAGAGTCCTGAGACACGGCTGCCTCTGGGGGTGGGGACAGGGTGGTCATTCTCTACTCACAAGAGGGTGTGGAAAGGGCACAGGAGGAGCAAGTGTCCCCTATGGAGACTGCCCAGCCCCCAGTTATCCAGTCCCAGATGCTTCTTCCCCCACCATACCCCAAACCTCTTCACGCTCCAACCATCAGTTGCCAGTCTTCCCTCACTGCTAGCCCTTCCTGACTGGCAGGGACCCTCTAAGCCAGTAGTGTGTCAGAGCTCAACCTTCTGGCTGAGTCCTCTGAGCACTTTCTTCCTCTCTCGGGGTACCATGCCTCAGGGGCCCCACTAATCTACATTGCTTAGGCTTTGGCTTCAGCCCCGGCTAGGGCTTAGGGCCCTGGACTTCAGCCCCATGCGCTGGGACTTAAGCTTTCTGCCCTGGACCTCAGTGAGTTTAATACTGGCCTTGCTTGGTGTCCGCCCTGAAACCTGCTAGTGACCCCCAGCCGGCCCAGGTCCCCTGGTTGAGAACCACTGCCTTAGCCCACGAATCACAGCAATGTTCAGGTTACTGCCAGTCATAGAATCATAGAATATCAGGGTTGGAAGGAACCTCAGGAGGTCATCTAGTCCAACCCTCTGCTCAAAGCAGGACCAATCCTCAACTAAATCATCCCAGCCAGGGCTTTGTCACGCCTGACCTTGTCCCAAAGGACCAGTCACTTACTGAGATCAGTTGAATCTTAGATCTCACGACAAAGACAATACTTGTAGCCACTCCTATAATAACCTGTATTAAGACTTATTTAAAAGGAAACAAGAGTTGTTTACAAAGTTAAAGCAGGTAATCCTATAGATGGAGACAAGTTACAGTCTTAAATTTCAAAAGGTAATAGAAGCCTTTATAATAAGCAAGCCCTAGGACTAACCCAGGCTAATCAGCTTGGGATCTCTTGCTTATGCCTAGAATCTTTGCCCCCCAGAGTCCAAGCAACATACAGATAATCAGTTCCTTCTGTATGGGTTTTTTATCCCCTTCCTGCCATGTGCTGTGAGCTGCAAACTGAGCTAATGGGAAGTCAAGAGCACAACAACAGTCTTTTGTCGTCTTTAACATCCCATAATAGTCTCTCTGGTGTTGATGAACCTTTCCTGCCAGGCAGGATGTAATGCATTCGGTTGCCAGTCAGCACTTCACCTAGGTAAAGTCTCTCTCCTGTCTGGTGATTTACAGAGCCACAGAGGCTCACAATGCAACTAGTCAGATATTAACCCAGGCAGCAACTCACAAGCATTCAATAAAGTGTAAACGCATTCTTATAATCCTAGTCCCTAATACTAACACAGGTGAGTCAGACTGATTCCAGCTATGTTTTTGTCCCTGTTCAATGAAGACATGGGGGCTTTTGCAAGAGCTAACACCTCATCTGCCAGTGTCACAGGCAGGATGGGCAGGGATGGTGTCTCTAGCCTCTGTTTGCCAGAAGCTGGGAATGGGTGACGGGGTGGATCATTTGATGATTACCTGTTCTGTTCATTCCCTCTGAAGCACCTGGCATTGGCCACTGAGCTAGATGGACCATTGGTCTGATGCAGTGGGCAGCTCTGAACGTTCTTACGTTCACTGTCTCTGTCAGGAGTATCTATTCATTTGGACTCACTGTGGGGCCACAGAAAGAAACGATGTTCTGAGGCAAGAAGGCCCAGTCTCAGAGCCCCAGGGGTCACGCTTCCCAAAAGCTAAAACTAGGCCCAGCCCATGAAAGGGGCACTGCCAGGAGAGACTGTATAAAGGCTGGAGCATCAAACAGCTTTGTAAACCTGAGAGAGCTGCCTTGGGAACAGTGACAGGGAGAATTCCCCAGAGTGACTCCTTTGATTCTGCTCTTCTCTGGCCTTTGATTCATAGAATTATAGAACTGGAAGGGGACCTCGAGAGGTCATCTAGGCCAGTCCCCTGCACTCAAGGCAGGACTCAATATTATCTAGACAATCCCTGACAGGTGTTTGTCCAGCCTGCTCTTAAATATCCCCAGTGATGGAGATTCCACAACCTCCCTAGACAATTTATTCCAGTGCTTAACCACTCTGACATTTAGGAAGTTTTTTTCCTAATCTCTATCCTAAACCTACCCTTGCTGTAATTTAAGTCCATTGCTCTTGTCCTTATCCTCAGCGATTAAGAAGAACAATTTTTCTCTGGCATCCTGTAACAACCTTTTATGTACTTGAAAACTGTGATCGTGTCCCCTCTGAGTCTTCTGCCAGACTCAACAACCCCAGTTTTTTCAATCTTCCTCTCATTGGCCATGTTTCTAGACCTTTATCATTTTTGTTACTCTTCTCTGGGACTGTCTCCATTTTGTCCACATCTTTCCTGAAATGTGGCCCCAGAACTGGAACAGCTACTCCAGTTGAGACCTAATCAG